>NW_027107005.1:348500-371210 GCF_000696795.3 Halyomorpha halys
TAAAAATTCTTTGATTTCTTACTTCTTCAAGGGACTTAATATTAAGGGGAGAAGGTGATGTAATTCAGGCCCAACTGAAATGAATGGCAGGCTTCAAAGACTCCCCGCTTGATCGATTGTAGAGACCCAGGAGGATTGGTGAAAACCGGTCAAATCACATTCAGAATTAACTATCTAACAAGCGCGTGGGATTACTCTCAACACTAGGGTTTTGGTTATCTGGTACCTCCTCTGATTGCATATCATCATCCACAAAGTTTTCTTCTTAACCTTTCTTTCATAAAATCAAGTACTACAATTTTACATGTTAGGAGTAAAACTGAGCACTTCACTCTGGTAAACTCCAATCATAAGTTTGATGATAAATTTAATACTGTTTATAAAAAAAAATAATTAAAAAAAAAACTTTATTGTTCAAGGGGAACACATCTGTCGGAGGATGAATTTTATAAGGCATTACGCTTTCCTAACGAAGAAACTTTTAAACAAAGTTTGTGAGGCAACTTTACGTATTTATCATAGGAAGGGAGAGTGTTCTATAGTGGTTCTATAACGCGTTAGTGTAAATAACAACGCTATACATGACAAAGTTTTATCATAAATTATACGTAAGTCTGACATAATAAATAAATGAATAATTAAAATTTTTTTAGTTACTCGTTTTATTCACATGGATGATATTATTCAGGAGTACTAATCAGGATCATAAGAAATAACTATTAACATTAACAGCATTTATTAAATTATTCAAAAAAATTACGATTTGCCCAGGTATGTTATACGTATGAGAATGAACATGAACATTTGTATGTTATCAGAAAAGTTTTTAACTTAAAAATACATTTTTTCAAAATATATAATAATAATTTATTTGTTTAATCCGTTACATTTCGGGAGAAGTAGCCTTTTCGCATTGGTTTAAGAAATATAAATCAATATTATATAATATGTTACAAATAACTATTGTATGTTTAAGAGGAGAGGGGAGAGGGGATGTCCATAGAAACGTTAATGATAATCTGTGTGGTTGTTAACTGTGTAAAACGTTACATTTTAAGTTTAATTGAGTTATTAGAGTTCTACCATTGGGTAGATTCTCCACCTGTCTGTATCATGCCATTAATATAACTCACATCATATTTACTCATTGTATATATTTATTACAGTTATAAATAACTATAAATAAATTAAACATAAAAAAGTTAATTACTGATTGTTTTCTTTAAAAAATTGTTTTAGTTTTAATACGATAAATACTTAATGAATATCCACGCCTAACTAGTAGTAACTTCAATTTTACTCGGAGTAAAAATCTCTTTCAAACGGTGCCTTTGATATAATTTGTTTGTAACATTTAGTGCGGTGCGCGAATTACACTACTTTCTCATACCACTATAACATGAAATTGAAATTAATCCTCACTCGTTTCAAAACAGATGTTTCTACGTCATTCACTGAGACAATAATTTCTCGTATTACTTTTCCAAATGGGCCCAACTCAAATTTCAAATTGACAAATAATTTTCAGAAAAATATTGTTAGTAATATTTCTCGTTGTAAAAATATGACAGAAATATAACATTTTAATAAAGTTAGTATGAAGCATTTATTTAATGCTAATTAGCTACAGGTTTGCGGCTTTAGGGCACTTGCTCAGCACCCACAAGCTCAATACCAGTGATGCGGCGAGAGGGATGTGTTGGGATCTTTTGAGCTCTGCTCTACCCCTCACACGTGGGGAATAGAGTGGGCTCAGGAATCCTCAGGTCGATTATGTAAATATTGTATATAAGAGTGTAAATGTGATTAGAGATTATATTATTTTATTTTATTTATTTATTTAATTTTTTTTTCATACACATAGTTTGATTATGTTCATTTTCTTTATCCTTCAATTTTTATATTTTAAGAGACATTTTATTTATTTTTAAGTAATTTTTTTATTTATTTCATTTATTTTATTTTAGTATAAATGTGATCATTCACCACTATTGCCTATTGCCCACAATAGTGTGGCAGATTGTAATATCTATCAATTAAATAAAGATTAAAAAAAAAATTAGCTACAGAATCAATGTTGAACACTATGAATGGTTTTATGTAGTTGGTCATCTCTTCAACTGAAATATTGATTGCTTTTCATATACCTTCAACAACTTTCCCGGTTTAAATATTTTTATTTTTATAATCCTTGGCTTTCCAGTGATATTTTATTCGTCTATATCACTAATGTTATTTCCAAAAAAGTTTTTTTAATCTGTAAAAGAGATTTTTTCCCCCATCTCCTTGAGATAATTATCAAATTCTTTCATAGCTGTTATTTTTGCATTTTTCATCATTAGCGAAAATTTGAAATGATTAACTATTTCGAACAAATATAATTGAATATACTATAGAAGGAGCCATTTTGAAAATTTGGCATTTAAACCCTGTCAAAATATTATAAGCTATTAATATAGTAAGAGGCGTTTTTGAGAATATTTAAATAATGTGAAAAAACAATTTTATAAAATAGCACTTCCAATCAGTAGATTTTATCAAAGAAGTTGCTGTCACATCCCAGGCATATATCAGCCCTAAATATGTAATTTCAATTTTGTAAGATTATTCGTTTTTGAGCAAGGCTGGAATTCAAAAATTGAAATGCTCGTAATACCTCTACTTACTATATATTTCATATATGGGTAAGTGGAAATAAAAAAGGATTTCTCCAACAGAAATAATTTATAATTCGCCTTTATTTATTTTTGATACAAAAGGAATTATTGATAGTGCGATTTGCCAATGCTTTGTGGAGTATAAATCCAACGATACCTCATCAATGGCATTTGATTGAGGTAAGAAACTTATTTTTGTTACGAAACCGTTTTTAAGCTAAGATATTAAAGTAAATGATAGATAAATTAACTATTAAAAAAGTTAACATATGAGATAAAGAAAATTAATGTTAACTACGATAAAGAAAATTACTATCAAATTGAATTTATAACTTAGTAAAAAATATTCAACTTTTTTTGTTCAGTTCAGCACTTAGTACAAGAGCCCAAGAGGAAAAAAAAGGCAGTCATCTCACCCCAATTTTTGATTACTTTAATGAAAACTATGTATAATTACTAGTCAAAACTGATGAGTCTGCCAAGTATAGGTAAGGGGAATAAAAAATGGCGGCTGTTTCATAGCGATAAAAAAAACTAATTTTTCATTATATATCTCTATATCTTACAAAGAACAACACAAGAAAACCTAAGAGACCGTCATTTAAAGAAGAGTAAATTTGCTAAAATATGAGCTCTAATAGAATTATTTACGTTAAATAGTTTTCGAGATATAGCTTTTTCAAAAGCAACATTTCATAAAAATTTTGCATGGGACGTACTAAAAGATCAGTAATTAGTTAAATATTTTAAACATTTTATATCTCAAAAACCATTTAACGTACAGATGTCTATTAGCACTCAACGTAAAGCTAGTTTAATGGGCTATAAAGCAGTTTATTATGTTTATCTTCGTAGGAATAATAGTTTACATGAAATTTGCTAAAATTAATTGATTTATAGTTGTTCGGACAAATTTTGATTTTCCAAATTTATATTCATACGTGAATATCATAAAAACTACTACCCCAACAAAGATAAGTGTCATAAACTACTTTATAGTAAGTTAAATTTCCTATATTTTGAGTGTTGGCAGACATATGTGCGTTTTATGGATCGAGAGATATATTTTTTCAAAACTCTACATTTTACACGAACAACTAGAAATTAACATTTTGTGAGTTTATTTTGTCAAATATCATAAAAACTACTTCTCCTACAAAGATAAACATAATTAACTATTTTGTAGTAAATTTAACTAGCTTTAATTTGAGCGCTGGCAGACATCAGTACGTCCAATGGTTTCTGAAATAAAGTTTTTCATAAATCAAATTTATTTTCCGAACAACTATAAATCAAATTATTTTAGTAAATATCATGAAAACTACTATTCCTACGAAGGTAAAGGAAATAAACTTCTTTATAGTCCATTAAACTAGCTTTAATTTGAGTGCTAATAGACATCTGTACGTCACATAGTTCCTGAGATATAGAATTCTCAAAATAAATTAACTAACTACTAATCTTTCAGTAGATTTTTAAGAAATTTTGCTTTTTAAAAAGCTATATCTCGTGAACTATTGGACGTGAATAGCTCTTTTAGGACTGAAATTTCAGAAAATTTACTCTTCTTTAAATAATGTTCTCTTAGATTTTCTAGTGTTGTTGGTAGTTTTTAAGATATAGAGCTCCGAATGAAAAATTAGTGTATTTATAAGGTTTTGAAACAGCCGCCATTTTGTAATCCCCCTTCCTGTACTTGGCAGACTCATCAATTCTGACTAGTAATTATACATAGTTTTTATTGAAGTAATAAAAAATTGGGGTGACATAACTGCCTTTTTTTCTTCCCGGCTCTTGTACTAACTTCTGTTGGTATTTTATGTGTCATGAACACGTAAAACACTATAAATGTAAATATTGTCTTAAATCTATTAAGTTCATTTTGCACGACTTAAGTCATATTCATAATAAAATTTCATTCATTCATTCTTAAAAAGCATAATAGAGCAAAAATAAATAAGGACCTTCTATCTTTAAAATTCGACCCTATTCGGAACATCGCCCCTTCAATTTCTATTGTTTGACTCCTCTATTTGAAGTCGGTCTATGTACAATGCGCTTAAACAAGGGCAGAAGTGCCTTTGAAACCAACCATGGGGTAGAAATATCAATATCTATAACTGGAACTACTGAATTAAAATTGAGAATTTAATTATGTTTGTAGGGCTGAAAGGGCTGCTTATCGAAAGCAATGAGGGTTGAGTAAATTTATTTATACTAATTTTGAATTTATTATTGGTTCCGGTAAAATTAATTTAAGACCCCTCAGTTCACCCTTTTTTAATTTTCCTTTTTTTCATATATGTAAGCATTTTTCATCAAATCAAAGTTTTCAATAATGTGTTTAATGAATTTACTCCTTCAGACGCGAAGAAGCATGGAAATCAACGACATAAAATATCTTTTAGAATAAGATTTTCTATGACAATCTTTCATTGGGAAAAAAAAACTTTATATTAGAAGACTTAGAGCTCTGGAGAACTGAATGAGGAAAGTAGACTTTATTACCAATTGAAACTTCATTCACCTCGACTATAATCTACTTAACAAGGAATTTTCAAAATTTCTGAAAAAAAGGTGTGTCAATTTCTGAATATTTTTAACACTATTAATTGTTTTTATTATAGTTATTTTTTGTTAATTTAATTGTTTCTATTTCTTCTTTTTTATTTCGCTCTAATTGGCTTATATTTAGTGCTTAAAACATAATATGATACCATGACAGCCAAGCCAGGAAAAAGTTCTGTTTTCATTATTAAAGAAGTTTGAAAGTTACAGATCGGAAATCAATTCCAAAGTTTAATAGTCAACTTAACACAACATTTTATAGTTATTTTTCTTCCAAAAAAATAAACATATGTCCCAAATTATCTTTAGCTTCTTTCATACAGTAACATTTTTGTAACAAAACAGTACATGCTGATCTGCATTGGTGTAATGTAGGTACTAGGTTCGTTTATTTGAATAGTATTTTGGACTGCTGGTGTGTGATGTGCTGTGTTACTTTTTGCTATCTTGGTAATGCCTAAATTAGTAACTATTTATAATTATTGACTCGTTATTGAGGTACTTAAGGATTTTTGAATCATTCTTCCAATTATCCCAGGTATTTCTGTTTCATACTAATTTATTTATACTAATTTTGAATTTATTATTGGTTCCGATAACATTAATTTAAGACCCCTCAGTTCACCCTTTTTTTATTTTCCTTTTTTTCATATATGTAAGCATTTTTCATCAAATTAAAGTTTTCAAAAACGTGTTTAATGAATTTACTCCTTCAGACGCGAAGAAGCATGGAAATCAATGACATAAAATCGCTTTTAGAATAAGATTTTCTATGAGAATCTTTCATTGGGAAAAAAAACTTTATATTAGAAGTCTTAGAGCTCTGGAGAACTGAATGAGGAAAGTAGACTTTATTACCAATTGAAACTTCATTAACCTCGACTATAATCTACTTAACAAGTAATTTTCAAAATTTCTGAAAAAAAGGTGTGTCAATTTCTGAATATTTTTAACACTATTAATTGTTTTTATTATAGTTATTTTTTGTTAATTTAATTGTTTCTATTTCTTTTTTTTATTTCGCTCTAATTGGCTTATATTTAGTGCTTAAAACCAGGAAAAAGTTCTGTTTTCATTATTAAAGAAGTTTGAAAGTTACAGATCGGAAATCAATTCCAAAGTTTAATAGTCAACTTAACACAACATTTTATAGTTATATTTCTTCCAAAAAAATAAACATATGTCCTAAATTATCTTTAGCTTCTTTCATACAGTATCATTTTTGTAACAAGACAGTACATGCTGATCTGCATTGGTGTAATGTAGGTACTAGGTTCGTTTATTTGAATAGTATTTTGGACTGCTGGTGTGTGATGTGCTGTGTTACTTTTTGCTATCTTGGTAATGCCTAAATTAGTAAATATTTATAATTATTGGCTCGTTATTGAGGTACTTAAGGATTTTTGAATCATTCTTCTAATTACCCCAGTTACTTCTGTTAGTGCTGTTTTTCTTCATTTTTTTTAATTTATTATTTTTTAAAAATTAAAATTTAAATGAGCATTGAATTGATAATGTAACGAATAAATATATTTAAAAAATGACAATCGAGTGGGCATCGAAACGACGAGGTTGGCCTGAACCCGCCTGACCTGTTCCGAGCAGCTTTGCAGTAATGATGGATCGATATGACTCTACCCTCCCGCCTTCCACGTGCTCTCTTCCGCGCCAGCTTCCTACGGTGCAGGTACCTAGCTTGGACCTGTGGCGTCTCATGTATCATGATAAGGAAGTGCGAATTAGTATCTGTTACACTCAGGACAACAGGTTTGAGATATGGTCATATTTACGAATGTTCGTGTTGAGCGCTGTTAAACAGACTTGATATGATGTTAAAAGTTGTTAGGAAAACATTATTTGTAAAATTACGATCACTCGAGATTTAATGATATATATATATATATATTTTAATCTTGCCCGAATCCCTTTAATAACGGAAACAGTTCACTATACAAAAACTACGACCAGATATCTACTAGAAAGCATAACATATTTTATTACTATAAAAATGATTAACAATGATCTATATTTTATTTTAAAACTGTTTTAGGCTTTTCTTTCTTTCAGATCATTTTATACAAAAACATAAAAGGTAGTTTACAATTGATAATTAGCTACAAAAATTGGATTGTATAAGGGCACATCCCGAACCAATGTAATAATTATTGTACATACTTATTCGATTTATGGGCCGCCCGTAGCTCAGTGGTTAAGACAGTCTTACCAATTCGATGTCTATAGGCGGTGCCGGTTTGAATCCGGCCTGGGGCGTTGACTTTTTTCATTGAGTGGCGGTCCTATAAATTGAAACACTTGACACCCAACCATGGTTAGGCGGTATAGGAGGTATAGGACTCCAATAGGAGTCTTGGCCGAAAAAATAATTTATGAAATAGAAGCATAATTACTAAAAATGGTGAGTTATGGATTTAGTACTTTGTAAGAAGTACTATTTCTTAAACAAATATTGTTCAAGGAGGTGATTTGTTTATGAACACGCTCAAACGACAGATTCTTTCCCCAATTTGACTTAAGGCTAAAGTAACAGAATAAATAATTATCATTTTTTTTTCGTCCAAGACTCCCATTGGAGTCCTATACTGACTAACGATGGTTGGTGGTCAAAGTTTTTCATTGGGTGGTACTGCCACTTAATGAAAAAAGTCAACACCTCAGGCCGGAATCGAACCGGCTCCGCCTATAGACATCGAATTGGTAAGTCTGTGTCTTAACCACTGAGCTGGGGGCGGCCCTAAGGTCATATTTTAAATATAATTAAAAATAAAAATGATATTGTTATGCCGCTCTTAAAACTGTCAAAATTTGTTTGGGTGCTACACAGTTGTGTAAAAAACCCTTGGTAAAAAAAAAAATCGTTATATGCAGAGATTGTTATATAGAGGCCTAGATGGTTAAAATTATACATACTTATAAATATAATATGTATCAAAATTGTATTTTATTCAACTTCGTCAAATTGATTAATATGTGTATTATAAGGATGAAAAACACATTGTTTTTTTTTTCATTTCAAAGTTTCTCTCTGATTAAAAATTAGTTTAAGGTTCATATAATCCTTACAGTTCAAAATCCTTCGTAAAATCCTTAATGCTCCTTACTTTGTCACAAATCAAATAATCCATCAGGACCTCAATGTCCCCTATGTTGCCGATTTGGCCAGAACCAGATACCAATCCTTCCATAATAAACTTCCCAACCACCCAAACCAACTCGTTTCTAATCTGGCTTCTCCTTCACTACCTAATAATCCTCCTAGGCGTCTGATAAGAAGATGGCCTCGAGATCTTCTCCTTTAGAAATGTTTTTGGAGTTCTACCCATTGGTAGATTCTCCACAATTTTTTTATCATGTCATAATATCACTTACAGGAAATTTACTTGATGTGTATATATGTATACAGTTGTAAATATCAATAAATAAATTATTAAAAAAAAAAGAAGGTTCATATGTTTTTTATTAAGAAATTTATGGTATATTGGCCCTTGGCTACGACGGTGGATACTGTAAGACTGTCACTCTATGGCTGGTAAAATATGCTAGCTGCCACTGGATCTAATGTTACATGAAAGTGAGTGTACATGTATGATACAACATTTAGCGTGATAGCTGACATCAGTAAAACTACTGGCACATTGAAGCTCATCAACAAAATAACTCAATACAACAGCGACAGCAATTGCCATGGTTTAAACTCTATGATAGTTGGCGTCTTGACAGTTACTCTCTTAAAGAGGCTTTAGTGAATCTAATGTCACATAAAGCCAATTTATTTTATTTCATCAAAATTATTATATTTCAATTTTTTTTTAATCATTAACCTTGGTACAGCATTTTAAAATACAGTAATATATTAATTGGAGTTTCATTAATTAGTACTTGTTTTAGAAAAAACGGCTAAATTTATGAAACGTTAAATTTAAGATTTATCTTCTCAAGCACATTTATTCATTTCCCCATGAGAGAACTAAACTTACTGTACTTTTATGTACTAAAATTTTTTTTAGAAGAAAACAATTCAACTTAAAAAAAAAACAATACTGGATAATTTTCAAAAACACTAAAAAAATATGACATTATGAATAAATATATTTCATAGACTTATATTGAAAAATATTTTCAAATTTACTTTTAATAAGGTCTATCTGGACATATGGAGTTGATCTTGGGGGCTTCACTAAACCTTCGAATTCCTCTCGTATCCAATCCTTACAATCCATAGTCCTTCGTAAAATCCTACTATGATCCTTACTTTGTTTCAAATAAAACCATCCATAAAGATCTAAATGTTCCTTATGTAACCGATCTAGCCCGACCCCAATATCATTCGTCCATCTTAAACTCCCTAACCACGCAAACATACTAGTTTCTAACCTTGCTTCGTCTTCCATTCCTGGCAATCCTGCGAGGCACCTGAAAAGAAGATGGCCTCGTGACCTTATATTGTAAAATGTTTTTAGAGTTCTGCCAATGGGTAGTTTCTATACAAGCTGAATCATATCATCACGATCTTACTTCAAATTTACCTGTTGTATTTTATATACCGTTGTAAATGTCAATAATTAAATAAATAAAAAAAAATACTATTATCGATTTGTAGGGATGTGCAAATAATTCTTTTAATCGATTTATCACAATTAAAATTAATCCATTTTTAGTCGGATATAAAAGCTAAAGTTAAAAAATAAATATGTAAATGGAAAAAAAAGACATATTATTTACACCCTTTTTTTAGGTTAGTAAAACTTCACACTTTATTTTTTTCTTCTTTTTTTTGAGTGGAAGGGAGGCTGTGGGTGGAGAAATAGAAACAAAAGCTTTGAAAGCCTTTAGAAAGGCTAAATACATCAAGAGGCAGATTAAAATATCTTGGCACTCACGAGTTTTTATCGGTTTCTGAAGGACTATTCGTAGCAGACCTTGTTTCGCATCGCTTTTTAATTAAATTCTCTTTTTTTGAGGGAAGATTTAACGAGTTTCCGATATTTATGCTTTAATCAGTGGTTTCCTTTGTTTCTTTTAATCACTTGTAACCAAAGATACAACTTGAACAATCTGTCTCTATCATTCCAACTTTGACTGGTGTTATTTTTTACATCTTTTTTAATAAATAAGAATAAAAAGCGACTGCTGGTGTTCCATTGTCTTAACCTACTACTTCATTATCTTATTAAATATTCTAATGAACATATTTTTAAACTGAATTCTAGGCCTGTAGATGTATCAATACTCCTTCCTGATACGATATTTTATGGGGAAAAAAATAAATATGCCCAAAAATATTACAGTTAGTGTTGGACAAAATATCAAATATAATACTCTAAATACAATTCCAAGACAGTCTCAATACTACTGATGTATCGAACGAAAAGAATTCGCATAGAAAGGAATGATATAAAAAAATATCGGACATTCCTAAACGTCCGAAGTCTCAGTCTTTCATAATGAAGTGTAGATAGTTGACCGTAGATTAATGATTAGAGAAATTTGTCGGGGGGTGCGGTCAGAAAAGAACAACATAAATAAACAAAACCATATTTATTTATTTTAAGCCGACGTTTCGACTTGAGTTTCAGGTCTTCATCAGGGCTATAGAACAAAAGAGATAACAACAACATTTAGAGAAATGTTATGTTGTAATGTTGTTATTCCTCGAGTTTCCTTTTTTGTATATTTCTATTTGGTAGAGAAGAATAATTAATATATAATATATTAAAAAAAAAATAGCTGCAGAAATGATTTTCTGAATTTTTGTTATTTTATTATTATTTTTTGTTAATTATTGTCAAATAACAAAAATCGGTTTTCTTTTTTTTAAATCTTGAAAATGTGTTGTATTTTGTTTCAGGCCCTTAGGCATTAATATTATTACAAGCCGACGAAAAAATGAAGCATATTTCCAGATACAAATATTTGCCAAAAGGTAGAATTTATAGATACAAACTTTAAGACGAGCTAATATTATTCTGCGGACAAACGAAAGGCTTTTGAAAATAAATTTTTACCCTTGAATTTACAAATAAAGAAAAGGTGGCTTGCCAGTCATAATAAATAATAAAGTTGTCGACCATTGAAGACATTAGGTGATCATGTATTGAACATTAAACATATGGTCATTTTGACTAGGACATTAATCTAAGATGTTGCGTTTGTAAACTCGCATCTAAAGATATCATTCAAAGTCAAAAGAAATAAACTTAGAGACTCCTGAATTTGGCTTATGCTACCTTAGATGGTTGGTGCTAGATGTATTAGATGGTACCCATTTAATTAAGGAAATAAAGTTATCGATCATATATAGATGTATAACTTAGAAACTTAAAGAACAATTTAGAAAATCAAAATTAGAAAAATAATAACAGATTGTTTTTTAACGTTATATATATTATGATTTGAGCTAATATAAAAAAAAATGTGATATTGTATTATATCATGTTGTATATCATTTAATATGATATTATAAATATCTGCTTTTTGTTGTATTGTTACATTTTTTAAAGTCTAAACCATGAAGACTGAATTTCGAAATCGGAAATTGAAATTCGGAATCGCATAGAATGAATATTAGTTAGTTAATAGAGGAATTTTGATATTGATAAACTATAACATTTATTTTATTTATAATCTTAAATAATTTCTGGAGACTGGTTAATGTTGTTTAAATAAATACTTTAAATTTTATCCATTATAGTCTCAAAACCATTTATTTTCTTTAGAAGTCCGACGTTTCGGCCAATTCGACCATCCTCATGTATATCCTCATCTCGACAATCTTATACAATTTTTGAACTAAATAATTAAAAAACACAACTTCATGCAGGATATTCTGCCCAGGTCAATTCAATAATTTCTAATTAGTCAATTTTCACATTAAACCAAAAATTAAAATTCTTTATCACAGTCACTTATTTGTTAAAATTTATCACATTTTGGTTGTGATAAATTTTAACAAATAATCCCTGAGGATAACCGAATTGGCTGTAACGTCGGACTTGTAAATAAAATAAAAAGTTTTGAGACAATAATGGATAAAATTTAAATTATTTGTTTATAAAATATTTATGTTAATAATTTTTAAATATATATTTCGAGTTATGGCTAAATACAGAGATAAAATCTCTTTCTTAGAACCCCTCTGAGTGAGCTCGAAAAAAGGGTAACAATGATACTTCCTTTCTCAGTAAAATAACCTAAGGGTACGTAAAGGTTCATGTTTAGGATCTTTTCGGTTTTCTTTTCAATGCTTTCAGAACCCACGTCAGCTCAGCTTTCATATCAGGATTTTTCATAGATATCCTCTTTTTAGTCTTAAGTCGATTGTACGTTAAAAATCCTTTCTACGGATTTCATAAAAAAGGACATTGAGGGAAAAGAGCTTTCCCAGGAAGTGTAGGTAGACAAGGGGCTGACTTCGTAGAATCATACTTCTAACTTCCATGACCAACTTATCACATTCTGATAAGTCTGAAATCCAATCCAATAATTTGTGAATATATAATGTATTGTAAGTTTATGAATAGATAATTGCTCTATAAAGTTTATTGTTTCAAATTAATTTGTCCAATGTTTCAATTATAATTAAATCAGCATTAAATAGTCTACTTCAGCGAGTGAAAAAAAATGGGTGTAAATATTTAATCATTCGTAATAAAATGATACATTGGTTCAATAAAATTATATATTGTTGAACATTAAAACAAATACCAAGTAAGAAAAGAAATTATTTAAATAAAAAAGGTAAAAATTTAATACAGTTAGTATATATTTTGTTTCAATTTGAATAGTGATTAAAATTGATTGCAACATGGAGATCTAATTTTTTTTTTAATCCAAATCTTAGCGGTTTTGATCTAACCATTGCTTACTTAAAGTTTCAACAAAAAAGTTTAGGTAAGAAAATAGATTTTTATATCTGCAGGGCAAAGCAAATGAAGGAACACATTTTTTTAATAAATCATTTTTTTCCTAAAATTTTTAAATTAAGCAAAATTCTAAATCCTTTTTTTCCACCGAAACAACTTTATGGTAAAGGGAAGTAAACAAATAATTTTGACTAAACTCGCTTGTTAATTGTCTTTAAGCTCATCAGGGTAACTTTGATATTAAGTCAGAGTTTATTTTTTAAATATATTGTTTTTGCACTTATCTGTAATTACCAATTTCTTACCACAGATTACAATCATAGGCAAAGTAGAGCAGTTGCGGGGTTTTAAAAATAAAAGAAATAAAATGGTGAACTTGTTTGATAGATTATTCCTTTCTGGAAACATTCTATAATTAGGAAGGTAAGTTCTTGAGTTGATATCTTCACGGATCACAAGCTCTCAACCACAACTTTGAGGGGATATACGTCGATTCTTCAGCAAAAGTATCAGACAATTATTCATCATATACTCATCTCTTAAAACAAAGGGGGAAACGGATAAAAAATAACCTTATTTTAGATTCCATTCTTCTCATTATAACTTGCAGTTCACCACTTTAGTAATCTCAGAAATTTTGTTAAAAATAAATCAAAGAAGGCAACCATCGTAGAAGAGATGGTTAATATTTTTGCCAGCAAACCCAGAAGGCTGATGCTCTTATATCAAACTTATTTATCACCTCGTATATTTTTGTATTTATACGCAACAATTAAATTTATGCACGATTTTCAAGTTTAATTATCAATCATGTGATTATAAGTAATACAAATTTTAAAAGTAATGATTGAATTTATTGAAAGTCGAAATAAAATGTTAGGTTATTTCTTGGAATGTGGTACAATTAAATATCTTTCTTTTACCCAACGTTTGAAGTTGAAAATATGATCTTTATAGTGTGAAAATACTAAGCCACGATAGTGAGAGTACTTTACCCAAAGAATATTGATGATCTAAAAATAAAGCACGAGATAATACGCAAGGAAAAGTTGGGTATAAAACGATTGGAACTTAAGACAAGCTTAGTTGCCCCATCTTCTTCCTCTTCTTCTCCCTTGGAACATTAGGAATTGTGGAGTGACATAATCCCCATCAGGACTCCATGTCATCCGCTTTTGTCCTGGACTCAGTCGGTTACCATCCATTCTACAACCCTAATGCTACTGAGTGGAACTAAATACCTCCATTGTATTTGTCCTTCAAATACACATTACGTAGGTACAAGTATCCGTTGGATAATTATTGGATCTCATCCACTATCAACATTTTTACAAAAGGGTAACATAATAAAATAATTTAGCATCATTTTTATTGCAGTTGCAAAATGAAATATTATACTAAAGCAATGTTAGTTACATTCCTGAAATTTATTGAATATGAGTGAGCTAATTAAAACATTTCTAGGCACAGTATCAATCTTTTATGGAACTTAGATATTTTTTCATGGCAATGGAGATCTTATTCTTTCAACCAAACTTCTGTTCTATTTTTCTTCAGATGCGGATGACTTCAATGGTCCGAGCCTCATTGACCACTCATCCACAGATCTTGGTCAATAGATACTTTATTTCGCATTTGTTGGTTTCTTTTATAATTCTTTGTATTTCCATTTTTATTTATTGTTGTATAATTTCCTATTAATCCGGCCATGTGTCCCTCCCATCTTTATCTACCAACCTTAAATACTCGAACAATAGTAATGTATAAATATACATGTTCATTATATATAATTAGATTTATTGGTTGGGATTATTTTTTGTATTTATTACAATAAAAATATCTATTTAGACTTAACATTACTTCACTCCAACGGTTCGGCCATTTCCAAGGATTATTGATTAAAAATTTTAATTACACTTTTAACATTAAAAATTACATCCAAAAACATTCTTTATTATATATTATCCCAAATTATTTTAAATATCACAGTTACAATGTTGTTAAAACGTTTCAGGCTATTCTACCCTTATTAATTATATTTTAGTCTATAGCCCTATAAACCTTAATTAATCATAAATTAAGGAAAACTCTATGCACATTCAATTCAATTTTATCATATTGTTTTAAATTACCTATTTCCTATCTAACTAATTTACTTTTTCTAATGTTATTAAATGTATCCCTTCTATTATAACCTTATTACTCACTTTGCCAACAATACATTGCTTAAACCTCACATATCAGCTTTGGCATATTTTATTGGTTTACTAATTTATTCATTCTATTATTTAAACAACAATTAAGTTTAACCATGTATTATTTATCTTATATATAATCATTTATATCCTAAATTAATTGTGCTTAAAATTTCAGCATATTGCTGGTTCAAATTATTTGAGTGTGTTTTGAAATTAACCGTATAATTAATATTTTCTGATAAATAAATAGTTTATGACATTTTTTCTTTTGAAAGTATTATTTTCCTTATGTAAAATAATTGCGTTTTCAAAATCCGAAATATGTTTATTTTTGGGTACATGTTGCGCCGATGCTGTTTTATTTGTCTTTATCCTTTTTTTTACATCATAACTATGCTTATGTATTCTCTCTCCTCATATTTTTTTAGTTTCAATAAATGTTCTAAAAATTTAGTCAATATCATCTTCTAGTTCATAGATACTTGTTTTTTTTGTTTCTAGATTTAAAATATGATAAAAAAATACAATTTTTTTTTAATGATATGTAATTTGGATATAATTTATTTGTTTAAGTCCTTTTACCGCTATATAAATTTGGTTAAAAAAAAAAAGTTTTTTGAATTCCACCTTATTTACAAAATTTCAAGGGTTTATTAAAAAAATATCTTTGGGTTGTTCATGCATCTAAGAATCTATTGTTCTCCTAACCTAACTATTTCTGATAAAACATTGAGGGTATGTGATTCTTAGTTCAAAGCAACCAAAAACCCCCAAAAAAGTTCGAAAGAAAAAGATCATTAAATTACAATCCACTTTGATAAATATTTAATATGTATTTTTGTTGAAACATTTTGTATCTGCAACAAGTATTTTTGTAAATACGAGTAATTATTTACAATCTTAATTGTAATCGTAATTATTCTGTTTTCCTTTTTCTCATGGAGCGTAGCATTAATACATCGCCCTTATTATGAAAGGCACGATCCCACAATAATACCATATTTTCAAAAAATACAAATATCGCATATCATACGTAATAAGTATAATTAAAAATCTTTTGTATGCTATAAAAAATGGAACCCAGGAATTCAATATTAAAAAAAAAAAAAAGTATCTTTATCTCATAATTAGGACATTTATATGATTATTTTTACACTTTACATCTTTCATCTTTATTACTTATTGTTATTTGTTGCCTTGAAAGAGGAGGCCTGCGATGTGGTCCTGAATATGTGTTTTCAATAAACATTTTTTTTTTCAAAATATTTTTTTTGTGTTAATATTTACCACTATTGTTAACCTATCATTCTCCATATAAATTCGCAACTATAAGTAAAGGTTAACGCTTTTTAACAGCATGGTATAAGAACGTTTCTGTCCGATCTGTGAAGTGAAATCGAATAATTGTATCCAATATAACATTTATTATTTATTATTCCGGCGCTTATATAAATTAAAAGTAATAAAATACTATACGTGGGTAGAGATAATATTACGGAGGTTATTACTTTGCGATGAACACAGCTAACTAAATCTTAGGAGGGCCTAATCCTCAGCAGAGGGAGTGAGTTCTCCAGGGACAGGTGGCACAAGAAATCGATAGTTTATTATACCGAGGTGGCCCAACAATGGAGAACTTAGTTTCATAATCGTATAATTTATAGCTGCTTTTATTACACGTGCAGGCCTAAATCGTATATCAAGTTTGTAATAAATAAAATAAATTGGCATAAATATACTTAAGATTAAAATAAAAAACATTATAAAACGCAACGAAACTTTTTTTTTTATGCTTCAATGAAAAAAAAATATGCAAAGTGATTTTTATAATACATTTATAACAAATTAACTTAATTTACGTATTAAAACACCATCATCGTTTCGGGATTTCGCTCCATTTTCAGGATAACACTAGAATATAATGAATTTTGTACATATATACATATCAATTTATTCAAATCAAAATGAAATATAAATTTAGTACATTAAAATAAATTATTCCAGTTACTATTAAAGTGCTTAATTTTTTTTTATTGATCTATGTTGAGGGAGTTTTGCATTTCTTTTTTAATTAATTGTCTATAACATTAGATTACTTTTTATTTTATTTTTTTATATTTTGTTAATGATTCACAAAGAGTTATAGCTGACTCTATTTTTATGAAAGCTATCCCCAAAGACAAATAAATAAGACTAGTTTAAGCAATTTTACAATGTTCCTTACAAATACTTTTTCTTTTTATGTGTATCCATTAATATTACAATAAAACCTTTATTTATTTTTTGTTTATTTAATGTAATTTACAACTGTACAATATAATACAATAAGTAAATATGTTTCATATACACTTGAAAATGTTGGGAAGGAACCACCCATCGGTGGTACTTCAAACATTAATTTAAATTAGAAGGTTTCGTGGCCATCTTCTTTGCCATTGTTCTTCATTGTTAAGGATGAAAGATTAAGAATTAATGGGTTAGGATGGTTAAGGATTTTGGAATGAAAACACGCATATCTGTTTTGGGCCAATTCTGCAACGAATGGGATGTTAAGGTCTTTGTGAATAAGTTTATTTGTAACGTAATAATGTGCATCAAGGATTTTGGATTGTAAGGATTGGATGCGGGAGAAATTTGATGGTCTGTTAGAGCCCCAGAGCTCAATTCTATATGTCCAAATTGGACTGATTATCGTAATGTATAATAATTTTTTGTAGTGAATGGGAAGTTTAGAGCGTTTGTTAAGTAGGTTTCTTGTCGTTTCAGTCTTGTATGTAGATTCCAAGTAAGTCTCTTGTCAAGATGGAGTTCTAAGTATCGAATCTGTTCAACAGGCGTTAGTGGAGTATTTAGTAAGGATACTGAAGGACATGAGGGTAGAGGTTTACAACGGAGAGTAAAGGTGATCTGATGAGATTTGTTAGGATTTATTTTAATTCTCCAGTTCTCAATAATCGTGAGATATACTTTTTTCTTTTCATTTTTAGTTTGTCTATTCTTTTTTTACGTGAAAACCTAGTACAAAATAATAACAGACAAAAGATATTGAAAAGTGAACTCTTCAAACTGTTACTAAAAACTTCTGAATGATAATTATGATTAAATTTTTAACATGCTTATCGTCAATAATCATTGTAAATAAAAAAAAAAATCGGCATAAACAGAAAACAAATAAAAACAATAATTAATGAATGATTAGTTAAAAGGATGTCACAAAATTGATCCTTTCGAAAATAATGATCTTATATAAACCCAGATGGAATTCAATTGGAAACCAAAATTTCATAAAACGATGTATATGAAAATATCATGAAAATGTCTATTTATCCACATATTTGTTGATTTTTAATGTTTAAGAGATAGTGAATGTTGTTTTAATAACTGGAAAATAATAAAATAAATATTATTTAAGTACAAACAACAAAAGGGGAAACAAGGGCTTCTATATCCACAAAGTAAATAATAATTCAAATAAATAATTCCTGCCATAAATGTAATTTGATGATCAATATAAAATACAATTCAGTAGCAATTATAATGTGAAATAATTACGTTTATTAAACACTTCCGTTAATAGGAATTGATTCACTTTTAATTCGTTATTACAAACAACGTTTATTCGAGATAATTCTTTATCTGTTGTTATAAATTACTTCGATGAAGGGAAATCGTGTTTAAATAAACCTCTTTACCTTAATTTTACTTGAAATTCACGCTCTATTTTTTTCTTTTTTTACTTGCCAAATTGATTAGTTACTTATCTTCTCTATTTTCGTAGGAAACATTTTAGTTATATTTATTTAAATTTAACAAGAAATACTAAATCTTATAGAAAGATACAATAATTTAATGAATAAATAAGTTAAAACACGAAAATCTACAGGTCCACATACTAAAATAAATAATAATAAAAAAAAAACTATATCTATAAAAACAATCATTAACAATAAACAAAACTAGATATAGATCTATTAAAAGTGACTTAAAATACGCTATGCTATGAACACTTTAGAATAAATTATAATTTACTATAGGCTCTTATTTCTCTGTATATATTGAAATATGTATATATCCACATGTGCGTGTGTGTGTAATAGTTTTGGTATGACTGAGCATATTTTCAGCTTATTTTCTAATTCCCCATGTATGTATTCTTAGTGTTATAAGACTGTATATAAGCAAGATTAAGAGACAAAAATAAAAATTGTTATACTAGTATACATGCATGTCATATCTTTATGTTTTCCTATTATTTTAATTATTTTTTTCAGTCTGACATCTCATATACATGTATATACATACATACATAACTTAGATTAGACTGGAAACTGCCGTTAAAATAAAGGAATTCAAGGGCAGAGTGACGGCACATAGATTTCAAGAACAACTAGCTTTATTATAAAACTCATCAGCTATATATATAGAGACAGAGTTGTATATATATATATATATATATAGCTAACTAATTAATAGTAACAGAGTTCTTATTATTTAAATATTATACTCGTACGGAGCTAACTTGTATGTATGTATACAATGAACTCTTAATCCTTTTTTTTTGGTATTTATATTACAATCATTTATAAATTATGTATTTTTTATGATATATGGATATATACTGTGAAATAGAAGTACATAGAATAAATTAATAAAGGACCTATAGCACATTATCATTTACATTCATATATTTTAGCATAGAAAATATTTTATTTAATTATATCTGGTAAGTTATTATTTCAACTTAAATTAATATTTAAAAATTTGATTTTATTACGTAGTGTTAATGATTGAGAATTCTTATAAATAAATCTATTATTAT
This sequence comes from Halyomorpha halys, assembly GCF_000696795.3. Taxonomy (NCBI): domain Eukaryota; kingdom Metazoa; phylum Arthropoda; class Insecta; order Hemiptera; family Pentatomidae; genus Halyomorpha; species Halyomorpha halys. The sequence continues at coordinate 368,623 of NW_027107005.1, forward strand.
TATTAATCATGAGAGATAGTTGACCGTGGATGACTTATACGAGAAGATGGTTAGGGGGGGGGGGAGATGCGGTCAAAAATAACACAAATAAGTTTAAGTAACTTATTTAATCGTTCCAACGTTTCGGCCAGAATTTCTAGCCTTTATCAGGGCTAAGAACAGAACAAGATAACAACCAATGAATACAGAAAATATAAACAGAATGAAATAAAGTAAATGATCGTACAGAATGGAATTAATTAAATTAAAGTGATGAAAGAAGTGGAAAATAAAATGTATACATAGGTAATTGAATAAGTAGGTAAAATAAAATCATTAAGGAAATAAATCAATTTTTATTTTATTTCCTTAATTCCTCCTCGTATATTATTATTATTATCGACATAACTATCACAAATTCTGCTGTTAAGGAAACAACTTAAGAAATTTAATAAATAATGTTTGTATAGATCTAAAGGGTTCATTGAGGCAAGGTTGGGTGACGGAGAGCAGGTGGAGCTCACCAGTCCATCTTGACGGATCGCTCGGAGATGTCCCCTTTCTCAAGTCAGTCTGCGACAAATTCTGGTCGTTATGGAATAGACACCCGCTGGAAACATCTTAACCAAGTCGTATAATGGAAATATAAAATGTACACAATGATTAAGAATCTTTAACTATATATAAAAGCGGGAGGGTAGCTGGCAATATCAGCACCAAAAAATGGTAACTATTTATTTTGAAGCAGATGTTTTGTCTCACATTGGTGTCAACAATTCAGTATTTCTGCCAAACTTTTTTTTTTTTGGTGATTTTTAAGGTGCTTGTTATTCCAGAAGTTGTTATATTGTAAAATATATTACTTTTGGCAAGTAGTGCATAATATTATTGTATGTAAGATAATAATGGCATGTTACATGCATGTAGTAGAGCAACTAACCATTGGTAGAAATCTAATAACATTTCTACATTAGAGGGTCTCGAGGCCATCTTCTTTTGAGGCACCTCGAAGGATTTTCAAGAATGGAAGAGAAAGGAAGGTTAGAAACTAGTAGGATTGTATGGTTAGAGAATTTATAATAGGAATATTGATATCTGGCTCGGGCAAGAATGGTTACATATGGAACATCAATGTCTTTATTGATAATATTATTTGTGAAAAAGTAAGGAGCATTGAGGATTTTAAGAAGAATTTTTGATTGTAAGGATTGCATACGAGAGGTTCGAAGGTTTAGTGGAGACCCAAAGCTCTACTCCATATGTCCAGATAGGCCTTATTAAAGTTATGTAGATCACCCTTTTGTAATTGATAAGAAGTTTAGGCCGTTTGTCTTGTAAGTGTTGCAATAGTCGAAATCGACGTGCAGTTTCCTATCTTTTCAGTCTTGTGTGAGAATTCCGTGTTAGTGGTTAATCCAGATGTTGTCCAAACTGACGGATTTGTTTGTCAAGTATAAGATAACACTATTATAGGATACGGTAGGTTTACGAGAATTATAGGTAATTTGATAGAGTATTAATATAAGTTGAAAAAGAATATAGTTTAAGGTAAAAATAAAGTAAAGTAAGAGTTTTTCATAATATTACAAACGAATGCGTTTATTACATAATAATAAATATTTATTATACATCAAATGTCTTATTTTGAACACTGGAGCACAAAATTACCATTAAACCGCATTCTGAAAATGTTTGGTATTTTAGTCCTTCCAAATTTTCAAAAATTAGAAATTGTGCAATGTTTAATAAAAATGTGTAGGAAGGTAGACCCGGTTGCGGTCAATAAAGGTATCAAAAATAGTAAAAGAAAACTATTTATTGTTAACGTTTGGCCCCACTTTGCAGTTCTTCGTCAGGGCTAAATGAAATAACTAGATACGAACATTTTAGAATTAACAGAAAATTAAAATAAAAACATTTCAAAATAACTGTTATGTTTATAAAGTATATAAAAAGAAATAATAATAATATAAGGAAGTATACATGTATATAGACTGGAAAAAAGTTACTAATAAGTTATTAATAAATATAACAAGGTGTTGTAGAAGTTCTAAATATATATCTAGACAAATAGATTGTAGGAGACTATTCATCAAAATTAATTATAAATATGGTAAAGAGGTAGGTCTAAAAGGTATAATAAATAAATGAAGTAGGTATGGTATAGATGAGGTTTAGTAATATGTATAGGGGGATATTAAGAAAATTGATAAAGATAAAGAATAAACATAGGGGTACTCATAATCACCTGTATAATTACAGTACGAAGGAAAACTGAGAGCAAACCGTTGGTTAACAATAAATAGTTTTCTTTTACTGTATTTGATACCTTTATTTACCGCCGGGGGAGCGATATGTTCAAGAGGATGGCAGGACCCCTCTGGCGGAGAGCTGCTATGGATGGACAGGGTATCTGGCAGGAGAAATGGAAATAACTCGCCTCCCAATAGGGCTGGTCACCCCGGGAAGTGCTGACTATTACTCCCGAAAGGGAAGGAAGGATACAGAAAGAAGGAAAGAAAATTGATGGAAGAATTTTCTATCCTTCTTTCTGCATCCTTGCCTGCATAGGCCTTCCCTTCAGGGAGTAATAGTCAGCACTTCCCGGG
>NW_027107005.1:371260-372138 GCF_000696795.3 Halyomorpha halys
CAAAAATTAGAAATTGTGCAATGTTTAATAAAAATGTGTAGGAAGATAGTCCCGGTTGCGGTCAATAAAGGTATTAAAAATAGTAAAAGAAAACTATTTATTGTTAACCAACGTTTCGCCTTTGCAGTGCTAAATGAAATAACAAAATACGAACATTTTAGAATTAACAGAACATTAAAATAAACAGTTCGAAATAATTGTTTATAAAGTGTATAAAAAGAAATAATATTAATAATATAAGGAAATATCATGTATATAGACTGGAAACAAGTTACTAATCCGATATTAATTAATATAACAAGGTGTGATAGAAGTTCTAAATATATATATCTAGACAAATAGATTGTAGGGGACTATTAATCAAAATTAGTTATAAATATGGTAAAGAGGTAGGTGTAAAAGGTAGAACAAATAGGAGAAGTAGGTATGATATAGGTGAGGTGTAGTAATAGATAAAAGGGGAATATTAAGAAAATTGATAATGATAAACCATAAAAAATGTCGAAATAACCTGTCTGAGTGTAGTACAATGGACAACTGAGAGCAAACCGTTGGTTAACAATAAATAGTTTTCTTTTACTATATTTGGTACCTTTATTTACCGCTGGGGGTGCGATATGTTCAAGAGGATGGCAAGTCCCCACTGGTGGAGAGCTGCTAGGGACAGGGATATCTGGAAGAAAAAAGGGAAAGAACTCGCCTCTCAATAGGTCTGGTCACCCCGGGAAGTCCTGTCTATTACTCCCTAAAGGGAAGGAAGGATACAGAAAGAAGGAAAGAAAATTGATGGAAGTTAATGTATTGACAACCATAATATATATAAATTTATTTTTTCTCCTTATCTTCTTTAAATGTTTATATTGTATTTTGTATGGTAT
>NW_027107005.1:372258-377294 GCF_000696795.3 Halyomorpha halys
TTGATAAGTATAATTGTAATCTTCATTGAACGCTATAGGAAAATATCGATCAGTAAAAGTAATGTATCCACGGTTGGGTGGCTTCACTCCTTTCAGCTCGAATTAACATTTTATTACGAGATAACCTCGCTCCGATGGCAGCTTATTGGAGGCTTGGTAACCTGAAGCCCAATACCTAGCCGGATATTTTTTGTTAAAAAACGGATAACAGTACATAAGGTGCATAAATAATATTGATTTCGTGTTATAATAATAATTAAATATTTAACAATTAGTGTTGGTGTAGAAATATATTTCTCATTTCTGTTTAATTTATAAATATATTATATCTAGTTTTTTTTTTTTTGTTTTTTTTATATTCTACACGAGCTTTTCCTCTTGTATTCAGTTTTTGTTATACTTTCCAGTTTCACACGATGAGTAAACCACCATGTGCATCTGATTAACATCAGTTTTCTTTTAATTCAGCTTATTCCCAGCTGTTCAATTATTGAGGGCATTTTTGTCGGGACCTTTATATCCACAATATATAAATTAATATCAAAAAATAAATGCAATTTAAAAAGAAATTATATTATTACAAAATAAAAATTAAAATGTCTTTTCAAGTCTATAAAAAGAACAAAAAAAAAAAAAAAAAACAATATCTGAAAAACACACTCCACAGTGGAATTGCTATTGATTTTTTTGTAATGGATTTCCTGTAGAATTTTTTTTGCCAAATGGAAGTGCAGTTTCTTGTTCGTTGAATGTATTGTATTCGTTGTAAGAGTTAGGGCATATGTTACATTCAAATGTCTTGTGTCTGCAATCGAATAGGTCGAAGCATTACAAAAATATAAAACGTATATAGAATAAAACTGTTAGTATTTTTTTTATTATTATACAATTTTATATTATAAAAGCTAGGGTTAATTTTGTTCATTAAATTTTTTTCTTAGTCATTTTGATTCATATTTAATGATTTAAAAAAAAACTAAAATAATGTCGTATGTATTAACTATTAAATAAAGTTTTTTTAAAGAATAATTTGTTTTTCCATCCCCTTGAATAAACGTTTTCTAATGTTCGGGTATTTCTTCCTCAGGTATGAAGTAGAATTATAAAATTTCCTAGATTAACTACACTACTCTACACCTACCCCTGTACCTCCCATACCACTATAGCTATCAAAATCCATAGAGTACTATATGAAACTCGAGAGCAAAGATAATTAATTATCAGTTTTCTGCGCTGGAAGTTGAGGTTGCAAAGTAAAATAATTTACTGGCACACATTTATTTTTACTTTTATGTACTGATTTTACTTTTATTAATTCTTATGCGACTCGTTTCATTGAGCTCTTCAAAAAGTCTTTGCTTGATGTAGAAATTAAATATTCGCATGTATAATGATATTAATTCATCGATTAATGACCCTAAAGATGTAGTCTTTATTTAATATGTACATAGGTAAAATAATGATAATAATGATAATAATTAATATTATTATTTTTTTTTTTTTCGCAACTACATTTAAAATCTATGTATTGTTCCACTAAACAAAAGGATTCTTACGTTTGGCATCTTATTTTTTTTCTACAAGGATGCTATACTAATCACAAAATTAAACTGACTATGGCATTAAATATGCGAAGTATTCAACTGGCGGGGCATTGTGGTAGAAAATATGTGAGGAGGATTTTTCGGAGGTATCGGGCTTTAGGGTTCGTTAAACCGAGGTGTTTGTTTGTACTGGAAGGGGAATATTCAACAACCGTAGTCATGCGGAAAATTTTCTGACAGGGAAGGATAAAAATCGGGAAGTAAACTCGACGAATTCATGATCATGAAAACGTCTTGTAACAGAAGGTATTATGATTATTGTGTATTGTGTTGAGGAAAGGGAAACCCTGTTTACTCTCACCTATATGGATTTTTACTGAAAACAGATAAGACGTTTTATTCACTCTCTCAGAAAATCTGCATGGTTGTATCTGAATCAGAGAATATTTGTTTGTTCACATCTTTGTTACTATTTACAACTGTACATTCGTATACATACAACGAGTAATTTTTTTTTTTAATAATTTATTTATTGATATTTACAACTGTATACACATATATACAAGTAAATTTGCTGTAGGTGACATAGTAACATGATAAAAAACATGTGGAGAATCTACCCACTGATAGAACTCCAATAATATTTCTAGAGAAGAAGATCTCGAAGCCATCTTCTTTTCAGACGCCTTTATTTATTTACTTAGGATTATTAGGTAATGAAGGAGAAGTCAGGTTAGAAACGAGTTGGTTTGGGTGGTTGAGAAGTTTATTATGGAAGGAACGGTATCTGGTTCTGGTCAAATCAGCAACATATGGAATATTGAGGTCCTGATGGATGATTTGATACAAATATTAAATCTATAAAATATGAATAAAATCTAATAAAGAAAAATTGACAGAATATTGAAGACCAGTGCTATAAAATAAAACTATTTACTAAAACATGCGGTTGGGGAACGGACATTTTTAATTAACAATATTGATTCAGTGAATACAAACCAGGAGCGCTGAATAAATTCTCCAGCTCCAGCCAGTGTGGCTGACATAACATAAAATGCATCATTGCTCTGTAATACTGTATAAAAAGAGCTTTACATAACATGTCGTTTTCATTAAATATTTGTATTATTCGATCTCTTAATAATACATTAAACTTTATTGACTCAAAAATTAATGTTTCATGAACGTTCAAAATTAGTACTTTCTGTTCGGAAATATTGTGTCATCCATTTAATTACGTGTAGATTGTTCCTAAAGCTAAAAAAATTGCGAGAACTTCTCGACCGAGAGATCAACATCTGAAATAAAGGATCAACTCACAGATTGTGAGTTAGAACTGTTTATAACAAACGAGATAGAGCTCTGTTATCTCTTATCTGTGAAAAGCAGAGTTACATTTAGATAACGCTCTCTTAAAAGCAGAGTAAAAAGAAAGTATTATTATTGTTGTTTTCAAAATAATTTTTTTTTCTATTAATTTCTTTTGTTAAATTTTACTTATATTTTGCCTCTTTATCAATTATAATGGTTACATATATTTTTTTTCTCTCAATTTTATTTTTCTTTCCATATTTTAATTTTTAAATTATTAAAAACTAATATATTCATACTTCTTTGCATTATATAACATCATTTTTATTTTATTTATTTTACCTACTTATTCAATTACTTACGTATCCATTTTATTTTCCACTTCTCTATAAAAAATTTCTTTATAAAAATACGTAAAATATACTTCGCCCTGCAAAGTGGGGCAAAACGTCGGAAAATAAATAGTTGTAAACTATTTTTGTTTCTCTTTTGACCGCAACCCTGACCATCTTCTTATATCAATTTTTACGGTCAACTATATATACATATATACAATATTTCCTTAATTATATTATTTTACCTACTTATTCAATTACCTATGTATACATTTTATTTTCCACTTCTTTCATCACTTCATTTTATTAATTCCATTCTGTAAAATTATTCACTTTATGTCATTCTGTTTATATTTTCTTCTTTTATTTTCTATATTCGTTGTTATTTTGTTCTGTTCTTAGCCCTGATGAAGGTTAGAAACTCTAGCCGAAACATTGGCACGATTAAATAAGTTACTTAAACTTATTTGTGTTTTTTTTACCGCACGCCCTACTATCTTCTCCTCGTAAAAAGAAAGTATATTATTTTATTTACACTGTCTCATATTTTACTAAAAGTATATGTACTTTATAAATGAAAATTCATACCCTAACGAAAATAACGGTAAAATGGGTACTATTTCAATTTATTCTAACTGTTTTAATTACCTACTTTTTAATTTACTCTAAATGAAAATTTCAAAGCAATACTGACAGAAGACATTTTATAAAATATCGGCTATCCCTACAGTAATATGAAGCACACTGTGAAATTTCATTTATTAATTATTTTTAACTGGGTCATACCCAGTTAAAAATAATTAATAAATGCATATTGTCTACTAATATGCATTTATTAATTATTTTTAACTTAAACATTAATTTTAAACATATTTATTTATTTTTATGCTTGTTTATCTGTTCCTAACATATTTATCAGTTTTCAACTAATACATTATTGTATTTTAATTTTTTCGCAACTTCATTTTCTATTTATTTATGAGGGCATACTGGAAATTTTAACATTGGATAAGTCTATAAATAAAACTTTTATACTAAATTGAATATTTATATCTGATCGCTGGAAAAAAGAAACATGTGATGCGAGAGAAATAGAGAGGATATGATACACATTCTTATAGACAGAATAATATGGAAGACAAAATTGACAAAGTAACAAAAAAAAAAAAAAGAAAAAAAAAGCATATTTTGTTGTGTTATAAATATTGTATCTATATTAATTCGTTTCTATTAGTGTTATATTATATCTTATAGTAACATTCTACATTAGAAGATCTTGAGGCCATGTTGAACTCTCTAATTAAGGGTATTGTTTTCTTTAATTTTGGATGGATAGTATAATACTAAGACATAATCTCACTTTTATGATAATAATTAATAGCTACCTTATTCTTTTAAAAAAAAATATAAAACAAAACTGTTGTCTCAAATTATTTAATGGATTTGATGGCAGCGTAGCTTGCATAGCTTACTATATAGGACAAATTAAATTATGTTGCATTAAATACTTAAGCGTTATTTTTTCTAAATAATTTTTCCTTCAAACCACCATTTATTGTTGCTATGTAACTTATTTTAGCATTCTATTTATTTTTCAAAGCCATTTTTTATACGTTTCTGAAACAATCAATCGTTTTCCTATTTTCTTCACTATAGGGTATACTGGAAATTTTTTTACAGTATATTTTATGCTTTTTTATCCGCTATACTCCATACGGATATAATGTGATATATATTCTAAATTTTTACCACAAAAAAATCGGGGCATTTGTCAAAACACATATATTTGCCTATATAAAATAAATTAGTCATTGAATAAATACATTATTTAATTATAGTTAAGAGA
>NW_027107005.1:377344-378579 GCF_000696795.3 Halyomorpha halys
AATACTAAGACATAATCTCACTTTTATGATAATAATTAAAGCTATCTTATTCTTTTGAAAAAAAAATTATGAAACAAAATTGTTGTCTCAAATTATTTAATGGATTTGATTGCAGCGTAACTTGCATAGCTTACTATATAGGACATATTAAATTATATTATATTTTAAATACTTAGTCTTTACTTTTTCTAAATAATTTTTTCTTCTAACCACCATTTATTGTTACTATGTTACTTATTTTTATCATTCTGTTTATTTTTCAAAGCCTTTTTTTATATGTTTCTGAAACAATCAATCGTTTTCCTACTTTCTTCACTATAGGGTATACTGGAAATTGTTTTACAGTATATTTTATGATTTTTTATCCGGTATACTTCATACGGATATAATGTGATATATATTCTAAATTTTTACCACAAAAAAATCGGGACATTTGTCAAAACACATATATTTGCCTATATAAAATAAATTAGTCATTGAATAAATACATTATTTAATTATAGTTAAGAGAAACATATCGCTTGGCTTAACAACTTAAGAAAGTTTATTCAGCCAAACCCCTTTAGGGGACTCATCACCGCTTTTGAGCTATTTCGCCGTAGTATATTCTAAAAGTGGTGTTAGTTCCCACTCCCCATATTTAGAGGTTCGGCTGATTACTATAAACAAATTTATAGTTATCCAATGAAAAATTTTCAACAAAACTACGCCCCTTCTAAATACGTTATTAAATGACGATGATAAAGTAACCTGATTGCTTGATGACAATAATTTTTACTTTGACCACATATACATCTTTTAATTATTTGCTCATTTTTAGTAAGTGAATAATCCATATTTTCAATGATTAATTTATTCAAGACTTGATATAACCCCTACTGATTTTTTTTTTTTTTTTTGAGCAATTTTTGCGCAAAGTATGTTCGATAAAGATACCAAATAATGCAACAATCTCCAAAAATACATTAGACTCCAAATTTGAAATTAGTTGAAATCAAAATAGAAAAAAAATTAAACCCCCGTGACCCCAAAAAAAGAATTAAAAAATATTTTTAAAACATCAATAAATAATGAGTGTGACTTAAGAAAGGTCAAGCCTTAACTGAATAAACGATAGAAAAACAAAACAAAAAATGAAACACATGGAAGAAACAATGAAAGTATAAGCTACATAATATCATATAATAATATTATGATATTATAATATATATATTTTTTATCAGTTAATTACATCG
>NW_027107005.1:378794-388488 GCF_000696795.3 Halyomorpha halys
ATATTCATACTCCTATGTCATGATTGGCATATATCATGTAACGAATATTTATTTAAATTTATTTATTTTATCTGTAACCATATATTAAATAGACTTTGAAAATATCAAAATTTTAAAGCAGGTTTTAATTTACATTTCGATCAATCATAGCAATGCCGAACTCTAAAAAGACACATACTAAACCACTAATCAGACATTATTATAAATAATAAAATCCATGATGTTTAAATAAATAATTAGTAGCATTTTTGGCGAACACAGTGAATGTGTGGAATAATCAGAAAAGTTTCTGTTCCCGATGTGAACGTACAGTCTATAAATTTAGTCTATAAAAAAATGTCTTTCCACTATAAATAAGTTGGATATTATTTCAAATCAGATTATAAAAGAAATTAAGATGAACCAATCATACAAATAATTTTATTTTAAAAATAATTTAACGTGTTTTAATTCTTGATGCCCTGAAATATGGAGAACGCAATTATGATTGTTTATAGATAATTTGAATGATAATGTGAATTGCATTAAAAATATTTAATTATAAATAAATTGTTAAGTATAAATGAATATGGTGAGAAATGAGACTGCCAAAGATAATAAACCTGGATTAATCAAATTCAATAAATACAAAAACTAACAATATTTACAATGTATGAAATTACATAATTATAGTATAGGACTTATATTATAATTAGTGTAATTATAGTCTGTTAAAATTTAGTGACAGTAATAGTTAATATATTCTATAATAAAACCCTAGCCTAATGGCTAGGCAAGATGCCATTGAAAGATGTGAAACGAATTGAATAAGAGCAGCCCAAAAAAAGATGTGGTTTAGGTGGCAATAAACGTAGAGACGATTCGTAAACTGTATGTAATAGGAAATACAGTAATCTGCCACTAATTCTTCATTATATGCCACAAAATGGTTATATTACAAACCACATTAACCACGTTAATATAAATTGTTTCACAGACTCGGCTGGAATCCATCTAAAGCAAACTTCTTGCCCTATAGAAACCACTAGCCTCCTAGCTCATATCCTATACCCTCTTGTGATTTGCGATGCTAATAATAATTCAATAAACTTTAAATAGACATAAGAAATTAGAAAACCGATACCAACGATTACATCAGAGTGTATATGGATGTTCGATTTGTAAATATAGTATAGGTTACTCCATCTGTTAAGATTTAAATGATCAATGAACATGAGTGCAAATAATAATGAATAAAAGTTAATTCATGCATTGAATGTGCAAAATGGTCAAATTAAATAAAAATAATAGTCGATGTATAATTTTCGGTTTTACAAATAGGCCTTGCATTTAAAACCTTTGTCATGGCTATAAAAATAACAATAGAAAAAAGAAGAACAAACATTGAAATATATTATGGAATATTACGAAAAAATAAAGTAATAATTATATATAAAACGATATATTTTTTTCATTAAAAAAATATAAATATATTTTTTATTAGAAAAAAATAATAGAAGCTACTACACTCATGGGTATTTGGTATTAGAACTGTAAGTGGTAATTGATATCATACAATATAAATAAAAACAATAATATATCGGTGTATATATTGGCTTAAATGTAAGAGAATGTAGCAAGTATATTTGGCCCAATTCGTGTTACTCTATATCATCAATAATCACATAAAACAAACAAATTTAATATAGATCTAATTTTTTTTTTTTTTACTCAAACTTATGTTCCTATGTTTTTATCTTTCATTTATCATTTTGAAGCCAATTTATTAATTTTTTTTAAATCAGTTCAAATATTTCCATACATAATAATACATAATTTCCATTATACCTACATAGCTTCATGTATAGACTTATTTTGAGTCAATATCATATTAATTTAACAAATAATATTACCCTACAAAAATACAAAATACAAGAAAATTAATTAATGAGTTGTATACACAGTCTTGAAAAATCGTACCTATTACAATATTTATATTCTACCAAAAAAACTCCATAAAATACTTTGTCCATCCTAAGACCACATGCAAATGGCTTAGTTGGACTCCAGGAGATCCTAGCGCTTTTCTCCCAGTTGCGTTACATGTATGCTTACTTTTAAATTACTATATTACTATATTTTACTATATTACTAATTTTAAAAAAACAAAGTAGATTCGCAATATTGTTCATAGGATAACCTTTGACTCTGAGTGTATTATTATAACCAAACTGTTTCGAATCATAGAAATAAAAAATTGATTTTTTTTTATCCAATAACTTATAATATTGCTATAAAATTTTTACCGTAAAGTAATATCTAGATATTTAGTACTCGTAAATTAAATTGTAATGCTTCCCTGATAGACAGCTTCGTTTATTGCAAACGTGACTCTACAGAAACCTTCGGCTCAACACCGCCCTTATATAATCTTTGCTTAATTCAAGTCCACGTTTTTTCCTCTTCTTCGCCCGAAGGCAGTTTCTAGGCAATTATCAACTTAAAACTTTCAACGTCTAACTTAGGAAAGTCTTTTTTTTTTCTTCTACTGTGTTCTTAATCACACTTTCTTTCTTCCTATTTAACAGCTGTAAAAATTTAATTATACGCCATTTGTAGCAGCGAATTATATTTTCAAACTCTGTATTAGTCTTCAGTGATAAATGGTGAAATTATTAATATTATTTTAAGGTTAAACTTTAATTTTCGTTATGTTCTTAAAATATCTTATGATAAAAACATATAATAAAGTAAAGGAAACAAATTCAGAACTCCTATTCTACCTTATTTACATTAGATATTTTTTCTGCAATGTTCGGTGTCTAAGTATCTAAAGAAATAAGAAATAACTGTACAGTTAAAGTAGCCAGTACGAACTACAACCAAACTGGAAAATATAATTTTGCTTTTACGTAGTATCACTTGTAAAATTATTAATTATTAAATATTGAAGGCATGTAAAATTTAGAGTCGATTATCTGCTTATTCTTAATCAATGGAAATGCTAACCAGTTTGTATCTAAGAGTTTTCGTTTTTAAGATTTTCATAAAATAAATTTTAGCCATGAATTCCTGTAAATGACAACGCTTTCTTCTCGAGTGGAAAATATGAAACACAAAGGCTTAAGATGACACACGGGTATTTAAGCTTTAGGAATGGTTTAATTTTACTTACCTTTGACAAAACCTTAAAAGTTTAAATGGATAATAAATCTACTGTGAAGTTTACTTCAAGGTTACTTTCTGTATAAGAAAGTAGGAGCTGAAACGTAGCTTTGATAGTAAAAGATGATGTTTGAGATATCGGTTTGATTTATTATCAATAAAAGTATGATTATATTCAATTACCTAGAATAGGAAAGTTGTCTTTTTTTAGGAGTATTTAAACTTTTCAACCTCCCATTAGTAATAAGCATTTTTAATTTAGCGTCCTCTTATGAACTCTGCTCTACCCCCAAATCGTGGGGGATAGAGCGGGCTCAGGGATCCTCAGTTCGATTGTGTGAATATTGTATATAAGAGTGTAAATGTGACTACAGCTTATTTTATTTATTTTTTTTCATACACATAGTCATTTACTTTATCCTTCTGTTTGTATATATTTTAAGAGAGATTTTTATGTGCTTTTTTTAAATTTATTTATTTGTTTTTATTATATAATTTTATTCAATTACGAATGTGATCATTCATCACTATTACCTATTGCCCAAAAATGTATGGCAGATTGTAATATCTATCAATAAATACAAGTTTATTTAAAAAAAAAAATAAAAATTTAGCATCCCAAGAAGATCAGCTGTACTGGAGTAGGGAGGGAGAGATATGGAACTGGGTTTGTATACTTGATCTTTATTTGATAACACCTTCACTATAGCCATTGGGCTTAGCACACGCCCTTCGTGGTAATTTTACATCCTGTTAAAAATATAAGAAGATTAAGTACAATTATATACAAAAGTTACTCGATCAAAATCTTATGTCAGACTGTGATGACAAATATAGGCAGGAGCCATGGATGCTAATGCTCACGATAAGATATGGGGCAGCTCTAATAATAACCAAATAGCTGAGACAATCTTAGATTTCATTGTTGATTATGATCTAAATTAGCTCCAAATAAACTTATCTATTTATCGTTTAAGCCTTGTGGGGCCATTCTTCTTACTCTCCTGGTAATTTCCGTCTAACTCTTCTTATGTTATTTTCAGTCCCATCAGAAATTACTCTTTATTGACTCAACGACAGTGTTAGAATTGCTTCATTGTCCTTGTATACGCTCATCGGTTTGGGGAGATATTGAAAGTAACTGAACATGGCATTATGTGGCGTCCGAGTATAATTTCTCAGACAGTGCTTCTCTTGGGATTATGTCTGAGCACCACGTACATCACTCACTTTGGTGGTCCATCCTGGATTACTCCTGTTTAAAACTGGCCTCTTCATCACATTGCTCAGAGAACAGAACTTCCTGAACTCAAACCGGGACAGCCCGTTACCCTTCACTCCACTAGTTTACTGATATATTGCCATAGATATCCATATTTTCTTCATATTCCAGACTCATTCATTCACATCGCTTCATTCTGCGTTTTATGGTATCGACAAGGACACATATTAAACGATTAAAGTTAAATCTAAGAAGCTCGAATAACTTAGAAATAAGAACAATACTTAACTATTCATACAAATATCACAACTTTAAAATCATAGAAGGCATTGAATCCTTTCCAAGACGCTTATGGTATTTTCAGGGTGGGCGGTCACCTTCATTAGTCTTCACATCCATTTGAAACCAAACAATCTATAGTTTTACCGCTGTCTCATTTTTCTCGTTTGTTAGTTAGCAATTATTATATTTCTTATCTTCATGCCAGTCTATCTACTCTTCATCCACTGTTCGCCAAAGATATTACCTTATCCCAGCGAGAGCAATTCCAACCCTGTGTGAGGAAGTGTTTGAAATGTCAAATTTCGAATTCAAATCCTTGCCATCAACTGATGGGCGACATACCATCGTCCCGACTCCAGGAAGGACAGGTCTTGGATCCAATTTTGATCTCTCCTTCTGCTCATACGTCAATTTCATTTTACTTCGAACTTTATCTCAGGGTCTACCTACCCTAAAGTTACCTTGGTAACTTTATCTACCATTCAATCATCTCTCACCTCATATACGTTATTGTATACAAAATAGTAACATCTTTCGGTTAATCTTTTTGTAATTCTTGATTCCTGAATTGTTTAATAATTTTCTTTTTTTTATAATTTGTATTAAGGCTACTTCTCGGTATGAAACCAAGTTTCAGAATTGTGTAAATTAAACACTTAAATCCGCTTATTTTAAAATTTGTATTTCTATCAGTTAGAATAAAAGTTTAAACTGGGTATG
The DNA here is from genome assembly GCF_000696795.3 of Halyomorpha halys. NCBI lineage: Eukaryota > Metazoa > Arthropoda > Insecta > Hemiptera > Pentatomidae > Halyomorpha > Halyomorpha halys. The sequence goes on from NW_027107005.1 coordinate 384,163, forward strand.
GTATCAAAATATATGATAGTTGCGTGACAGTATTCTAATTTATGTTCTTTTAAATTTAACTATATCCTCATCAGGCTTACCCCAGTAATTATTTTGTATAACATTTCCAAGTACTTGAAATTATAAATTAATATTATAATTTAACGTATTATGTGGTATTATCAGTAATTAATATTGATTTCTGAAGTCCGTTTGGGTTTTTTTTTTCCCTTCAGAAAATAATTTTAGTGGGGGAAACTTTACATCCCCCCCCTTTTTTTTTTAATAAGAATCTATATAATTAAGAAAATTGAAAACAAAATATGATAACGAGACAAAATTAAAAAAAAAAATTGAAAATAAATGAAAAGGAATATCAGTTAAACAATGTGGGTTCAGTACTTTTCGACCATTTCAGGGAAATCCTGAACATCTTCCCGATGATATCACATGTTTTTTATTGCCCGATTAAGGAGGATTATAGTTACAAAACATGCTTGAATCTTTTTTATTGTTTTCAAACGAGATTCATCAGACAATGGGCACATAAATGACTGACCGGGATTTAACTGTTTCGTTAATTGGTTTAAAAATAAATATTGCCCATTCTCTACCAGAAGGGTATAACTAAATCTCACTCAGTAGGCGATATATTATTAAAACAAAAAAAAAGCTCATAAAGGTGGGCAAAATTTTGAGTGGTCTATCAACCGTTTTTATGAGGTCATTATTTAATGAAAACGAACCGCAGTGGTGCGAGGTATAGCGGCTTTATACATTTTATTGTCACAGAGGGCAGGGATGAGCGAAAGGCAATATAGTCCACCATTCAACCGGCTCAGACCACAACGCAATGCCCCTAACAATACATGATGGAAAACTTTGTATTGTATCAAGGAAGAACATTTCTTGGTTAAAAAAAAAAAAATTTAACTGTTTGAAATTCAGATTCGCAATTCAGAACTGATGGTTTAATTTCTCATCAAATATTATTAACATAAATATTGGTTTGTTTTATATACTCAATAATTGTTCATACAGTCAAAGAGAAAAAAACTGAAAAGTAGTATCACAAAAATAATATTTAAAAAACATTTTTTTTAATACCGACGTTTCGGCCCATATTTCTGGTTAGGCTCAAAGTTTATTTTTATGACGTTTCGTCCTATTTTTTACTATTACAAAACAATTATTATAATATATTCATCTACTTTATTTTTTTTTATTTTTACATACCTATAGTTAAGCTGTTAATTCGTACCCGTTAAATCTTTTTTTTTTTTTTACAAAAAATATGTGGTTTGCAAAAATGAAGTGAATGCATGCATTGAAACTGAAATTCACTAGTTTAGAACTACCCAAAGAACACAATCGAAGATGATATTCGGACTGTAATCAAATAAAGTTGTCCTAGACCAAATTAAACCTTTCCGAAACCAAATTCAATCTTTTCTTTTTCAATTAAACCTTTTAGATTCCAATAAATTAATCTAAATCGTTGCACTCTTTGTTTTGATATTGTATTGGAGGTATAAAAAAAAAACTAATTGAGATAAATAATACTACAATATTATTCAATGAAATCTTACAAGATAAGAACAATAAATAAGAATATTTGTTTTCATAATCTAATTATTACTATTGGCGCGAAAGACCGTGGAGGTCCAAGACCACGCGCGATGTACTAGGGAAATACATCGCGCGTTTCTTGACGTAGTTTTTTCATAGGGTGGGTTCGTCACTCCCACCCCTATTTTTTGTGAGTGCCACCCATTGGCCAACGGGCCTCACAAATGCTCGGGAGGAGACTGTGAGACAGTATTGTATAATGTTATGCTTGAAAAAAAAAAACCAGGATAGGGCCGGGGACTCGAACTCACTTTGGGTTGGTGGACAGGCGCGTTGATATGCTACTACTGTTTCATAATCTAATGCTTTGATATATAATGGTTTTACTCCTGGACCGTTTTAATATAAGTGATATTTGACAACTAATTATATTTTGATGATGACTCAAAATGATTAATCAAACATTCAAAGACGTTTTTTCGACATTGTTAACAGGAACAATGTTAGTTCTTTAATATGAAGAAGATAGAAAAAGTTTCAAAACCCAGTTCCTACCTAGTAACCTTTAGTAAGGGGTTGATTTCGATTTAACCTCTTACTGAAGGTAGAAATTTTATTTTTTGTTTATTGATAAATATTAAAATCTTCCAAAGTTGTTGGATAATAACTAATGGTGATAACTGATTACAATCATTCTAAAATAAAATAACATAAGAATAAATGATAAAAAAAACAACATACAAATAAATAAAATCTCTTTCTGCATGTACAATGTATAATGCATGTATACAAACAGAAGGATAAATAAAATAAACATAATCAAACTATGTACATAAAATAAATAAATAAATAAAATTTACACTCTTATATACAATATTTATACTATTGACTTGAGGATCCCCACGTATGAGAGGTAGAGCAGAGCTCTTTGTGATCCCAGCGCATCTCACTCACCGTGTCACTGGTAATAGGTAGAAGTTATATCTTAAATTTGAAGAGGCTTGTATTCGGTTTATAAAAGGATCAATTTGTCTTAGAAAAAGTTAAATATGACTTCAGAAACGCTTTAATAATGGTAAATATTCCGATAGTGTAAAATTTCATATCCAGATTTTCACTAGAAAAACACGTTTTTGATTCCTCTGAGTCCAAATAACCCAGTAATGTAAAATATATTTTTATGTGTGCACTGAACTAAAATTATATATTGAATTTACCTGGAAAGTTATAGCACCTTTATCGCTAAAATAGACTTGCTGGAAGTGCCACTTAAATCGGTGTTTTACCATTTTTTTTCTCGATAAAAGCTCTAACGACTCTGATTAAACTTTAAATCGGTGTTTAATATCAGCAAGGTCTTAGGTATTCATATTGGTGAAGTCTGAATATAAAAATGCATAGAAAGATAAGAATGCTACAATAGTTCTTATCTTTCTATGTATTTTTATAACATATTCAGAAAAAATAAGAACGAAAACAAAATAAAAAAATAATAAAATTTAAAAAAAAAACCGTGCAAATATGATATGTATAAATAAAAATATAAATCGACATAATGAAATTTGTTTAATTAATTACAAAATAATTAATATTCAAGATAAAGACAATTAAATTTAAGTAAAAAAATAAATAAAAAATACACATTTTCACATATATTCAATGTTTACATTCAACCTTGGGAGCTGCGAACGAAGTTTTTTCACTCTGGAAGATAAAGCATGACTTCTAGAGATCCCGGCGCGTCATTGGGACCGAAAGTCAGTGAAGACTTAGTAAGAGCACTGGAGCCGCATATACTCATGCCTTGAGTGGAGAATCTGACCATTGTGAGAACTCCAAAGGTCTCGGGGTCACTACCGTTTCAATCTCCAAGGATTGTATGAATGGTTGGTGCTAGATTTTACCCAATGTATTTTATTTCTTAAATATTCTAAGACAGTATTCTTAATTGTATTTCAAAAATGTATTCTATAATATTATATTGTATTCTTACAATGTATTAGGAAATTATTAACGCCTAAAATATCGGTATTATAAATGTAATAAATATATACACGAAAAGGCGTTTTGGACCGAATATTTGATTAATAATACATATCAGTCAATAAGATATTTATGGAAAATATACGAATGTCATCGAAGAGCATCCCGGGTTGAACAATCACCGGTTGATTGGAGAAGCGCGAAGGCCACACATGATTGGCAGGGCCGGGATGTGAAATTGAAGAGAAAACCACTCAACTTATTCCAACTGAATATGAATGTCACTCCCACGTACGATTCAGAGCCACTTTTTCTCACCAACTTCTTTTATGTAATACTGACAATTTAATCTTCGTTTTTTCATAGAGAGAGAGAGAGAGAGAGAGAAAAAAACACAAATACAATCCTGTAGCCTTTGTACTGTTTCATCAACAAACGGGTCACAGAAATTTTTCCGCCAACATTATTTCTGAAAAAGATTAAAACATGTTGTGATCTTTCGGTTTTGATTTTTAAAATTTAAGATTAGTCAGCTATTTGTTTGTAACATATTAAAATTTCGTTTGTGAGAGTGACAGTAATCAAATATAAGTACGAATCTTCTCAGCCTAAAGCTGTGCTACTTCTGAAAAAGAAAGAACAAAAAAGTAAACCCAGGATAGATTTCAAAAGTGTGGGGAGGTAGTATTATGTTTTGGTGTACTTGCAAATACTTGTAGGAGGGTGTCTGACCGTTAAATTAATTAAATGCCGTAGTTCTAAAACATATTAGTAGTATTTAAATTATCATACAAA
>NW_027107005.1:389105-390161 GCF_000696795.3 Halyomorpha halys
AATGCAATTAAAAAGACAAAATGAACTTCAGATTAGTTAATTTAATGTAGGTGTAAAATAAATAATACATTCCGATTATTTATAAATTTAAGAGTGTGTACAGTAATTAATAATATTATATATGATATATATTTATAATTATCGAATGGGAATTAACTAATACGTTGTATTATGCAACAACCCGATGTATTTGTGCAGCATATCCCTCTCTGGTAATTAGCGTAGACATTTTGTTGTGTAAGCATGACCTAGAACTACAAAATTACCATAAATCACGACATCGACCATGCGAAATTTCCAAGAAATAAATACATTACCCAGCAATGAACTAACAAATGACTTCTCGGAAACCAATTTCTTTTCAGATTTCAAGTTTATGTGTATAAATAATCAGATAAAACAGATAAAATAATCTTTTCCTTTAAAAGAACTCTAAAAAAATTCACGGCTCTCTTGTCAAACTAAATAAAATGGGGCCTAATTATCCTCAGTACGGTTAAATAGGTTGGAAAAGAAGAAAATAGTGCAGAATATTTACTCAATATTTGCCACTACCAGCTTTTGCTGGAATGCACTGTATATTTGCCATTTTAATTTTTGTTAACATAATATTTTCAGCAAGTTTTCTTTGCTTGCGGCGCCCCTTTCATACACTTGCAATACCCCTGATTGCCGCGGCATGAAGTTTGGGAACCATTGATGTAGTGTGGAAACAAACAAATTCCCACTATTTGACGGAATTTGGACTGCAAGCATTCACAACCAATAACAATAACAATACCCAATAAAAATCACAATTAGGTTGTGATTCAAAACCGAATAAATAAAAGTAATCTTCAATGATTGATAAGAAACAATGCGAAATTTCGACAAAAGTGCAAGGATAAACATATTTTATATGTTAGCTATTTAGGAAAAAGTATCGCCTGAAAATTTTGCCAAACCATTTGAACATAAAAAATGTAAGACTGTCCTCAGTGTTTGATTAAAAATATTAATAAGGATTATAATAGTTTTGAGAAGTAGCCCTTTTCAAATTATGGACTGTTTTGGGGG
>NW_027107005.1:392644-392964 GCF_000696795.3 Halyomorpha halys
GGACATACCTGAAACATTAAAACATGGATGAGTAATTATTTATATGAACATAAAAAGTGTTATTAAGTTAATGAGCTACAATATAAGTGTAACATTTTACAACGTATAATATTAGTGAATAGGCATTGTTTTTATTCCAAATTAATTCTAATAATACTCCCTAACCACTCAAACCCCCTAGTTTCTAACCTTGCATCCTCTTCCATTCCTGACATCCTCCGAGGTGCCTAAAAAGAAGATGGCCACGAGACCAGCTAATGTAAAATGTCATTAGAGTGCTACCAATGGGTAGTTTCTCTACACGCCTGTAACACTCCAAT
>NW_027107005.1:393539-399491 GCF_000696795.3 Halyomorpha halys
CGGAGGGTACTGAGAACGAGGAGGGACCGCTCCATTGAAAAAAAAAACATGTAGATATAGCGTGCTGCAGTGGTTTCATTCTAACTTCTGAAAGCAATACCTCATCGGAATCTTTCTTTCCCAAGTTTTTAAAACCTTTCTACATCCTCGATCTTCTTATCCCACATTCCACTATTCACTTTTTAAATACTCCCATTTGTGCCAACTTTAAGTTTCCAAGAGATTCTTAAAATCGATCAGATATGACTGACAGAGTCACAATTAGTTTTTGGAGGTGACATAAAGATTTTATTTCAAAGGCCAACTTCTGGTATTTTCTAACGTTTTCTGCCCTAGTAGTCCATATATTGTTATAACTTAGGATTTCTAGAGTTTAATGATGCATATATTATTTAAATTAGTTTTTTTTCAGATATTTACGAAATTACCGATATGATCTTTAACTGTTGAAACAGCTGTGTTGCATAGTCTTAAATGGAACAAGTTGAGTAGGATGTGAGTACCTAGAACTATAGGTTAGCTACACGTTCCACTCGTGTGAGCGCCCCATTCAAACCCTTTCAGCAAACGGTGCTAATTCCCTTTGTGAACTAAGCCTTAACCAGAAAGGGCCACTTGGAGTAGGTTCAGGGCCTTGGACCAAGGCTAAGTGTGTCTATAACCCCAAAGACTATTTACACCGAGTGCATGCAATTCTAAGTTTATATATATATGTAATTATGAAGAAATTAGACAGTTAGTAGACGACAGATAAATCAATAGTTTATTATAAAAAAGATTACAGAGCAATGACTGAAGTACTATGTGTAAAATACATCAAAGTAGAAACACTTACTTAAACAATATAATAGAATAAAAAGTCCCTTTCCACAGTTTTTACTGATTCTAATAGTGAACTATTACAAGTAATTACAGGAAGCTTGACAAATTTATTATTATAAACAAAAGCTAATCATTTTTTAAAAAAAAAATTTCTTATAACCTTCTTATGATAGTTCACCTCGGGACCGCTAGAGGTGCTACTAGGAGTACTTGAATATAGTAGCAGCACGATTATTTAAATATAGTATAAAACCTTTAACTACAACAAAAAAAACTAACAAACCTGACTAAACCTCACTCAAAATCTCACTACACATAAATTCAGATTTGTTGACCAAAAATCATAGATCGGAAATTAACTAATCAAACTATGTGCATGAAAAAATAAATAAATAAAATAAAATAATGATAAAAATACAAGCATCTCTAGTCACATTTACACTCATATATACAATATTTACATAATCGACCTGAGCCCACTCTATCCCCCACGTGTGAGGGGTAAAGCAGAGCCCATAAGATCCCAGCGCATCCCTCTCGCTGCATCGCTGGTAAAGAGCCAGTGGAGGCTGAGCAAGTGTAAGAGCAAGGCTGAGTAATAGTTTGGCCAATAAACAGTTTGTCCTAAACATCATCCAAAAGATTAGGATAAAGTGTGTAAGAAATATCAAGTGTTTCTCTTCTTGGAAATAAATAAATACAAAAATTTTATACAATTTGTCTCCTTTATTTTATTCATCTTCATCGCTATTCTTTTTTTTTTTAATTTCATTAATTTGTTATACGTGATTTAAATACATATTGCCCTTAAGACTGTCAACTTGCATAATATATTATTAACCAAAAATAAAAAATAATGAAACAGGATAGAATAGAATAAAAAATAGGAGAGAGAAATACTTTATTCATCTATGCTGCCCAAATACATCAGGTTGCTATATCACACAGAATACTTATCAATCTGTAATCGGACATATATAAATTACATATAATTACATGGTATAATAAAATAGAAAGAAAACATTTTTTTTTCCCTACAGTTTTCTTTTACAATCAATTTCGGTCTATACACCAAATACAAATATTTCAATTCATTCCTTTTTTTCTTTCCTTTTTCTGTTTCTCCAATTTCACGATTTTACAATTTTTAATTCACCCTCCTAGATCCTCTTCAGTGGCCCGCTAAACAAATTCACTATTAGACGGCAATGTGAGATCAGACCATCAATAATAGTCACAGCAGTAGATCAGTTTACCAAAAAACAAACAAATAAATACAATTTTTAATTCTGGAAACAAATTAAAGAGTTATTTTAATCAAACTCATGAGATAAGCATGTTCAAAAAGAATTATATCCAAATCGATTCGCAGCAAGCATATTGCAAAAATGAAATTTAAATTTTATTTTGTTCATATTAATTTCGTTCCTTCTAAATAATAACTTTGTAAACATCAGATCCTTGTTTCGAGCCAGAAAGGATAGAGAAACGCTTTATACAGATTTTATTGGTTTTAAACATCAAAGAACTGTCATTAACAAAACTTTAATAACCTGTACTGACAACCTACAAAGTCGTTTAATTGCAAGTTTTTAAACTGAAAACAGTTCATCATGAACTGAAAGCAAAATTTATGGAATCAAACAATTTTTTAGCAGGGGAAGACTTTATCGTTTAGAACATATTTTATTCACAAGGAAAATTAATTTATTTTCTATTGTCCTTCCTTTGTGGAATTTTAATTTATAATGTAATTAATTACGAATGTACTATAATTAATATTATAATATTTACAACCTTACTTTGAATTGAAATTAATCCTTTTATATGCAAATATGTGAAAGTAGAATGTGTGTATTGCCATAATAATCTTAATTTATAATTGTTTGATAAATGATCATTTTTAATAAATCCAGTTTATTTATCGCATCATTTCCTGCCAGCACTTTAAGTTTTAGATATTAATTTTTCTAAAATCTTTTGATTTTCAATGGTGTATTACACATCTATATTATTTCCGGAAATCTACTTTCAAATCCTCCTCCCCCCCCAAAAAAAATCATTTTTGCTTCTTTATTTAATTATCAAAACCTTTTATATTTATATTTATCAATTTCGTATTACTACTAGCAAAAAAAGATGGACAACTTATTCAAACAGACTATGTCAATATCAAATGCATTTCATTCATGCATGGATTTTTTTTTCTTAAAATTGATGGAGCCTTTTTTTTGGAATCATTGTTAAAAATAATAAAATTCCTGATAAAAAGTGTTAATTTTAGTAAGTCGTTAATTGTAATGTTGCTATAATTAACAAATTGTGGAGCCGTGATATTTGAAACTGTCTAGTTTCGGAAACGATCTGTTATCCTCGTATACCATGTAGTTTGGGTGGATTTCGGCTTACGAACATATACTTTGTTTCATATTCATTTATTTTCAAGCCAATTTTCTCTGCTTTTCTTATTAGAGTCCTTGCTTTTTAAAGTCATTTTGGTTACTTGTAGGGCTGCAATGTCTCCTGTGTACGCCAGGATTTTATGTTATGTTCCGACATGCACCCCACTATTTTCACGTGATGTTCTAACAATTTATATAATTTTTTAATCATTCCTGTAAATATAGTATGAATAAACACGAAGAACACTAATGTACATATTATCCTTTATTGTAGCCGCCCGTATTATTATAATTCAATAAATTTTTAAAAAATATGCAAAAAGTTTTATTAAAAATTCATTGTCCATAGATAACGATTTCCCATGAAGAATACTTTTTTAATATTCGGTAGCAACTTTTACGAGCGAAATGGATTAATAAAGCCTTAAAGATTCCATCAATAGGTATTGGTTTTACATTATTTCTTTACTCCAGGAATTTTATTACCATTCAATCAAATAGGAACCGATATAAGATTTAAGAATTTTACGCAGGACTTTCCTGGAATCCTCACACAAGACAGAAAAGACTGATCTACATGATTGTAATATGGCCAATCTGGACATACGGAGTTGAGCTTTGGGGCTCCACTAAACCTTTGAATTCCTCTTGTATCTAATCCTTACAATTCATAATCCTTCATAAAAACCTCAATGCTCCTTAATTAGTCACAGCTAAAATCATACATAATGCCCTTAATGTTCCATATGTAACCGAACTAACCCGAACCAGATATCATTCTTTCGATCATAAACTCCCTAACCATCCAAACCCATTAGTTTCTAACCTTGCCTCCTCTTCCATTCCGGAAAATCCTCCAAGGCCATGAAAAGAAGATTGTCACAAGACCTGTTAATGTAAAAACGTCATTACAGTGCTGCCAATGGGTAGTTTCTCTACACACCTGTATCACTCCATTATAACTGAGATCAAATTCACTGTTATTATTATGTACAGTTGTAAATTTCAATAAAGACAATGCAAAAGAAAAGAAAAGAAGAAGATTGTATGCATATATAATAAAATATTTGTTCTAAGTATGAGATCGATTGAGAAAAATATGGTTAAACCAAAAGTTTAAGATAAATTTTCACGTTGGAGTGAAAGAATGAAACTATCCTAAAAGTCAAGAACTGTAAAGATTCATCACTTAACACCTGATCGGGGAAGAGAAAAGACCTTGAGAACGCAATCTCTTTTCGAAAAGCCTTTTCCTGTTAGAGTAAATACATTTTTGGAACTGAAAGAAAATAAAAAGAGTACAATGAACGTTGAGTAGTTTTTCTAAAAATGAATGTTTACATAGCAATAATTAAAGAAGATACTATATTGAATTAAATTAATTATATTTTCTATTACAGACATTATATATATTTTCTACCTTAACGAGCTTGTTGTAGCGCGTTCTACCCGCAGCCGTTGTAGCCGTTGTAGCGCGTTAGCTATTGTTTTTCATTTTGCTACATGTAGCTCTGAGGGAATTTTTCATGTAGGGTTGTTGGTTTTGATGAAGCGATGTTACAGCATATCGTCCAGGGACCATATACGTTGTGTTCTCCAGTGACTCTACAAACTCCAGCTCTAATAACACTCTCGATGGAATAGTAGAAAATAGCATCGGTCGAAATGAAAACATCTCTGTTAGAAGTTGTTTGGATCCTCTTCTTTAAAGAGTTTTTTTTTTTTTTCTCGTAGCACTGTTATTGCGACTCTTTCTGATGTTATGAACTCAATCTATTCATTAAATGATTATTTTCATGTTTAAGAATAGAAGAAATCAATTAGGAAATAAAAGTTTTTTAAAAATATAAATCAAAATCTTTTATAATCGGTTAGATACTAATTTCAAATTATTGAATCTAAGGCATAACTTTTTTTTCTAATTATTTTATGCCTGAATTTTCTATTTAACACTCATATGACAATCCGTCTAAATTTATATTATCAAAAGCAATGACATTAATAAATTAAAACAGGGAAAATACAGGAGTTCGAACATTTTTAATCAGTGTTATAGTGATTGCAATAAAAAAAGGTATTCAAGCTATTGAGTTTCAGGGATTTTTTTCTGATTAAGGTTAAAATTAATACTTAATTTTTTTTTAAATCTAGTGACAAGCGCGCATCACAAAATTTTCACATGTAGTCCTGGGAGGCATAATATTTAAAAAGTTGAATAATTAATTTTCTGTTCTGTAAAATTTGTATTTTAGGGTTTTAAAGGTTTAAAATCTGACCATATATTTGGAATCGGAATCGAGTCGTCTCTGTTTTTTTAATCTCTGAACTCCTTTTTCTATTTCTCTATTTTTTTTTCATAGTTCATATTTATAATTTTCTTATAACTGTTAACATTGAATATAGTTATTTATTTACACATTTACTATACACAAAAATAAAGGCACTTTGAAGGAATTTTTTTTTTTAATTCTGGATTTTAGCTCAGTTGACTATTTAAATGGGATTAAAGCCTAAATAATATTAATAATTTAGTTTTCAATTGATCTATCGAAAAATATTATTGAGTTTAATAATTAAGTTAGAACCGTTTTTAGGTGAATGGGCTGGGCTAGGATCTCGATAGGGGATAGAGTGGGCTCGGGGATCCTCAGGTTAAGATGGTAAATATTGTATATAATTTATTTTACTTAGTTTGAATTTGATTAAGCTCATTTCATTTATTTATTTT
>NW_027107005.1:399541-402783 GCF_000696795.3 Halyomorpha halys
CATATGAAAAATAGTGTTACAAACCAATATATTAATCACAGAGTATATTTTAATCCATCCTATCATGCATTGTTACATTTTAAAACATCGCTAATATTTATTTTATTTTTATATACATGTATCGAGTTTACTTATTTATTTTTATATTTATGTATTTTTTATTATTTTTTTTATATTGTTTTACTTATGTTATTTTATTTATTATTTTTATTATTATGTATGAAAGTGTACAATTATCACTATTACCCATTGCCCACAATTGTAGCAGAATGTAACATTATTAAAAAATAAATTTTACAATATAAAAAAAAGAAAATATGAAAAAGAAAAAAAAAAGTGAATTTTTTTCACAATTTCCATTAGAAGAGATTTAAAAAAATATTTTGTAAAGTAATTTTACTGATGATATAGAAATAATTCAGAATCAAGTTTATATTTATCTATTTTATTTCCCGTTAAATATGTTTGTAATTTTTATTATAATTTCTTAAAATTAAGTATGGATTTATTTTTACAAAGAACCCGGAATATATTAAAGCTTGACGACACGTTTAGACGAGCAATCATTTTTCACGATAAAAGGCCTAGTAAATATGTTAAAGAAATGAATAAATTTGTTTCGACTAAAATGGAATGTTGAAACATAAATAGGGAGGGAGAAGTGTTAAATTGATTTTCCGGAACCTCCTAATTGGAGTTATATAAACAATGACAATGGTATAAAGTATTAGGTAATAATTTACATAAAATAAAAATAAAAGTATTTTGTGAATAAGGAAACTCCTTTTTTTTTAACAAACTCCTTCCTGGTGATTTTATACTCTCCCCTGAGCAAAGATACTATTCACAGGCTATTGATTGAAGTTATAATAACATGGGTTATTAAGCACGAAGGTTGAAGCCAATATCAGACCGCGAGGCGCCCTGCACATTTTCCTTCATTAAACAGTTTAAGCACAAATTATCAGGTTTAAACCTATATTCTCATTTACGCCTTGGTTAAGAGTTCTATTTACTGAGGTCGTTTACATAGTCTCATGAATTTTTGAAATTCAAGTTTGGCATTTGAGCTATATTTCTAATATGTTTTGCTTAGTTAGAAACCATATAGGTAAACACACACACACAGAGGAATTTTTTTTATATTAAGGAAGTAGGAAACTATATTACTTTCAACTAAAGCCTAAACCCAAATTTGACATTTCATTTTTTATTAAAGAATTATGATACATTGGTACTTTAAAACAATAAACTGACTTTCAATATACTTGTCGTGTGTACGTCTAGGGATTCACAAAGATCATAAATTTATTATTAAAATCTTATATATTTAAATAAATTTATACTAAATATTTTTCAAAGGGTTGTAATGCTATATGAATTATAATTTTTGGAGGAAAAATTTAAACCCTTTTTAACTTTTTCAATTTTCGAATATAATGAACGTTTCTAACTTAAATTAGGAAGTATTCAAAACTGCAATAATATATAATTCACGATTACAAAAGCCCTGTCTAAAAATATTAACGTTTTTTTTTTAAAATAATAATAATATTCTTTATTTATCCTAAGACTGGTCCCTTTAGAATAATATAACAAGTGTCAGAATTATGCTTTAGAGTCTAAGAGTAAAATAAAAAATTTTCAAAATAAAAATGAAATTATAAGTTTATAATTATAATTATAATCATGAATTTGATAAGATAGAAAATAAACCATAATAATTAACAGAATGTATAAAATAAAAATATAACAAATAAAATAAAACTATATTTCATATTATAAATCATACGGTGACTAACTTCTAATAGAAAATGAAAAATACTTAAATACAAGTAAACTAAAAATAATAAACAGAAGGTAAAATTACTGTTAATATACATATTTATAAGTCTAAATAAAGATCAGAATTATCAAATACAGAAGATAAATAAACCAACATAAAAGGTAATGGTAAAAAAATAAAATAAAATAAATCTTCTAACAAATAATAAAGATATGATGATAATAATATAATTCTAATGAAATGAATAAATAAACTATAATACTAATATCCTTATATAGCTCAATAAATATTTGAAACTTTTAATTGTTATTCTTCCTGATTTAGGGGGACAGGAGATTGTTGAAAATACGGGATTTGAAGATTGGAAGGGTATTAGAACAACGAATGAAGGAGGGAATAGAAGAGGAACGAATGAGGAAAGATTTGCGTAAGGCAGTGGTTCGATGGGCAGCTACATATGAAAAATAGTGTTACAAACCAATATATTAATCACAGAGTATATTTTAATCCATCCTATCATGCATTGTTACATTTTAAAACATCGCTAATTTTTTTATTAATACTAAATACATCTTTATATCTAATTTTACTTTACCTTTTCATTCTCCTATCAGGGGTTTTATATTTATACTTTCTCTTCTAAGGAAGAAATGTTTTGTTAAAAGTAACATCGATATTTTTTAATTCGTTATCAAAAACGAATCAACAGCAAAATCTCGTCTATGAACAAAAATCTTCCATTGTACAACTCTCCATCCAATAGAAATTCCGATTTACAGCGTGAGCCATAAAATAATTCCCATATCAAGTATGTATCTCGATGAGTGATATAATCTACCGTGTTGCGGAAGCTACATCTCCCCCCAATGGACCATGATAATATTCTCGATGAAAACACTCCCTCAAACACGACGCTAGCTGTGAAATATGACCGAGATCCTGAATTGCCTGCCATCGGAAGAGGGAGGACAATGGAGTTGAGGCAGGGGCAATGGTTGTTGTGCATATCAGCTCGGTGTAAAGTGTAAAGTGTACCACCTCGAATTCCGATCACGAGCTCGCCCAGATAAAGCTCCATTCAACGCCTGCTCCAATACCACCACCTGCTTTTCTCTTCTAACACAACCTTTACCACCACTGTACACGGTGTTACTGTATCATAACCGATCTCGTATATCTTTTTGACCTGCAATGTACTTCATAATTTTCAAATTGTTTATTAAGAGGGAGAAAATATCATTTTTAAAAATAATTTATAAAATTAGTTTACCACTGCGAGACCTCTCGCATTAGTTACGTATCCTTCTCATCTTTAAACCATTCGAAATATAGGATATATCAGGCTCACTCATAAAAACATTAATATTATCATGAAACTCGTAATTGGTAAAGGTACATGACTATCTTTAAGTTACAGTTTTCGCAGTAAGTAATCACGTTGTCGCACTGGAAAATA
>NW_027107005.1:403663-421983 GCF_000696795.3 Halyomorpha halys
TTATTTATTATTAATTTTTACAAAACTTTTAGCAAGCCATAGGCGTTGATGACCACAGGGTTTTACGGCTTTAAGCAACAATAAACAAACAAACAAACTGTTTTCTTTCTTTTTTTACAGTAATATAATAAATAGTAATATCTGCTACAGCCGGATTCGAACATGTGTCCCTGGAGTTAGCAGCTGAGTTACCTGTCTCCCCAGAAGTTTAAATTTAACTATTATATTTAGCTATAGGATTGCACAGTGAATATGATGAAAAAACAAAACAAAAAAAAAACATGGAAATATTAGAAAATTCTGGTCAAATCGAAGTTATATCAAATTACTATACAATTCAATAAACCATGATGGCCACCAGGCAAGGTGACCTGTGCACTAGTTAATTAACTCGCCCACACCACACAGATGGAAATGTGACTTACCTGCAAAAGCATGATTAAAATCTGGTGGGGAAAATATTAAAATGCTATTTTATTTATTTTTTATTAAATGGATTTTTAAAATATTTTTTCTGGTATATAAGGCTTATAACGTCTTTCTATTTACGTATAATTAAGTAGTAGATATAATATTATAGATTCACAGAACATAGCATACTAAGCTTTTCTAAAGATGGGGCGCCATCCCTTCACACTGAAATTCTAAAAATGAAAAAGTAATAATAAGAAGGAAGTTAAGAAAAAGTTTTTCAATTTTTTTTTGGTAAATCTTTATTTTTAGTAAACGTTTTGCCTCTGTCCTATATTTTAATTTTATATTTATTATCTGGTCTCGTGACCTTATATTGTAAACTGTTTTTAGAGTTCTACTACTGGGTAGTTTCTCTACATCCTGCATCATATCATTATGTCATTATAATCAAATTTACTTGTTGTATTTTTTATACAGTAGTAAATATCAATAAAAAAAATATATAAAATATTTATTATCATTCGAAGCATCCTCACATAACCTGGCATGCCAGAAGTTATTTGATAAATTTATTTTATATCTGCATATTTTTTAGTTATTTTAGGCCTGTTCAATGATAATAATTATTTTCAATTATAAGTTAAAAATTTTCATATTGTTTGGCCTTTTTTTTTTTTTTATTATCATGTTGTTTCATATTATTGACTCAATATTTAGAAGAACTTGTTGATTTATTTATCAGAAACTTTTGAACATTTTAAGGGATCCGATAGCTTACACTAAAATATTGAGGCTGAATTTCAACACGACTGCCCTAAGCCACACTTTAAAACCTAAACTTCACTAAGCTCCCCAAGTTTATTTACGAGCCAGTGAACATTTTGGATGAAGTGTGGACCTCGTACCGATTGTTTACTCTTCCATTTCGAGGCTTTTAGCTAGACTAGCAAACAACTGTATATATAAATACGCATTACATGCAGTTATCAGAGAGTAGATGTGTGAACATAAAAAATACAATCTTAAAATGAGGTTACATTTTATATTTAACAATCTGATCACAAATTGTAAAACTGTACACCCTGAACTTTATGCCTGTATTATTAAAAAAATAAAAATTAAACTTGTATCACTACAACCCATGAAAGGTCAGGGTGGAGTACTGGAGTAAGAAAGTACTGTTACTAAACCAACGGTTGTGCTAGATGATCATTTGTACAGAATCACGCTCGACCGCCAGATTTTCACCAAGTTGAGGGTACCCACTTCATGAGACTGGAAGGACAGGGCAGATTCATGACTACAGTAAAACAGATAATAACTATCTGACACAACCGGATTCGAACCCGAGTTCTTGGAATTAGTAGCCCAGTGCCGTAGAATATAGTAAACGTCAAAAAAACGATTTTTATGAATGAATATTACTAAATATTCATTCATACAATATATTCAGCAGTAGAGGAAAATAAAAAAAATTAATAATATCAATAGTACTCACAGAATTAAAAAAAAAATTAAAGTATTAAGGGTAAAGAAATATAAAAATTGAAAAACTATGTTTATTTGTATAAATTAAAATATGAATCTATATCAAGTGTATAATAAAATAACACTAATCAAATAATAAAAAATAAGATAACTTGTCTTTCTGCAAGGGAACTCCAAACAAACCTTACCACCCCCATGCGGAAGGCAAGGCAGGGCTCCAAGAGATCCCAGCGTTTCTCTCCCACGTCACTAGTACTGAGGGCCAGTGGAGACTAAATGCGAGCAGTTGAGTCGCATACACTCATGACTTGATTGAAGAAGCTGGCCATTGCCAGAACTCCAACAGAAACTCATAAAAGGACCCGGGGACAATGCCGTTTAAAATTTCAGGGCGGATTATAGGGATGGTTGGGACTGGATAGGGATTGTGCCAAGAAGGAATAAGGTTCTTACATCTAGATGGAATGATATATAGGACATAAGGGACGTTGAGATCATAGTGTAAGGTTCTGTTGGTTACGTAATATGGAGCATTGACTATTGTTCGAAGGACTTTATATTGAAAGGACTGGATACGTCTCATGGTCGAAAATTATGCTGACACCCCACAGTTGATGTCCGTATGTCCAGATCGATTTCAGAATTGTCTTCTCGAGCACTAGTTTGTATTCAGCTAAAATATGAGACTTTATATTTATTAGTCTATATAACTGTCTAAAACGTCGATTAAGTTCTTGTCTTTTGAGTATGGTGTGTGGGTTCTATGTTAGTCTCTTGTCCAGTAGAAAGCCAAGATACCGGACTGTGTCACAGAAGGAAAGTGCTTCCTGGTTAAAATGGATTGGTGAACAAGATCTGTGACGGAGAGTAAAAGAAAAGTAAAAAAAAAAAAAATTGATATAAATATTAAAAATTATAATGGTGAATTATTTATCGCCTAATTTTATTTGAAATATCCTTCTTTTACCTAAAATAGAATTTTAACAACATTTCCATCATTAGATGTTTATTAAAAACTTATAAGAATAAAACTTTCTTGTATAACATATTTCTATAAATAGTTAAACGGAAGCAATATTGGAACATATAATAAAAGTAATTATATAAACGTATATCAAAGTATCGTTTACTATATAATTGACTATTGTTGTATATATAAAAGTCGTTCTAATTGTTCTCAAATCGTATTTCTGAAATTATTGAATAATTTATTTAATCCATTTTACTTCTATATATACAAAATTAATTTAAATTATAGTATATAATCCATATAGATTGAAAAATTTATTCAAAGTAATTTCATAGATTTATAACTTTTATTTAAAGAAAAATTTATACAAGAAAAAAATAATGCTATTTATGTAGTAGTTTTGAGATCAGTTGTACTAATTATAGGTATTTTTTAATATGGAATAAGCACACAATTTTGAGAGACGTCAGAACAAATATCTCATTGAAAAATTGATCTATGTAAATATTATGACAATAAACTACTTATATACATATATATCCATAAGAAAATTTAATGTTTTACTTGGATACGTCTCATGGTCGAAAATATTGCTGACCGCCCACAGTTCAAGTTCGTATGTCCAGATCGGTTTCAGTATTGTTTTGTAGATCACTAGTTTGTATTCAGTTGAAAGATAAGACTTTATGTCCATGGATATATACTATAATAAAAATTATAGTATATATCCAAATGCTACAAATGATGTGTAATATAGCATCCCGATGTATTTGGGAAGCATGGACGAATAAAGTATTTCTCTCTCTCTTCATACTGTTTGCTATTTGCTTATAATATTTGTAAATTTGATAATAATATTTGTTATCTCCTTGTTATACGGTAGAAATAAAATAAAATAACTTGATAGTGTTTTCTCCAAAGAAACTTCTAATAGTATATCTAGAGTATAATAGTCAACTATACCCCCACCACAAGAAACTTTATACTACATAAAATTCATTTAACGTTTAGTTTATTATATTATGAATAGTGTATTTTTTCCCTGAACATAGGTTCCATAATAACATGCAAATACCGTATTCCTCAGAAATCAAATCATGAAAATTCTATGCTGTGTATACCCCTTTACAACCTGCATTCACTTAATGAGAGCTATATCGGAGGCAGGGGCATGTCGAAGGATGAATAGAGCATTGAATGAAACCCTTAGTATATGCAAGATCAAACATATGGCGCTGTATCGCTGGAGGTTGTTGCGGTCACGAACACTCCCCTAAATAGGAAGCCCTCCCCTAACTAGCACTCAACCCTATTAAAATCTTTTATTCCTCGGGGGGGCCATTACTCAATTATTAGACTTCTTTAGGAGAGGAAATTAGTCGCTTATATTTGAATTTATCTCCGTTTGGTTAACTTCGAAGATTTATTATTCGGTTCTATTAACCACCTGAGATATAAGATCATTTTGAAAAAAAAAGAAGAGATATATAACTTTTAAAATATGGATTTTATCTATGCAATAGAGATTTAGAGACATAACACTTAAACTTTTATTACATGTAGCAACGGCTGTTCTGAAAAGTTACTCGTTTTATGTTACAATAAAGACTCTATTTAACTAATAAAACCTTTTAAAAGGACTATAAAACGATGCTATAAACCCAAACTTTGAGATAACAGAGATAAAAAAAATGTAAAACTTTTGACGTTGACATGCCATTAATGGATATTGCTTCAGAAGTAGCTACTAGGATAGTTTTAACCAGAAGCTCGTCGGTTAAAATATTAAATATAGTTTTTTTAAAGCATAAAATAAACTGGGTCATTATCATCGTGTAACCTAATATTTTCTGTTACACTATCAGGATTTGTTTGATGGTTGGTGGTACTATCAACTACCTTTGCATGCACGACAAACTTCACATGTGCAACTCTCACTGCCCATTATGAGACCTCTACTTAAGAATATGTATATATTTTAAAGTAAACTTAATTCTTAGCAAGGAAATGGGTCTCTTTTAAATATACAGTGGACACGAAACCAGACTTCAGAGAAAGCCTCATGGATATTACACTGAACGGATCCAGAACCAAAAAAAAAACTGATAAGTTAAAAATGCTCATAATATACAAAAGTTTTAATACTGAACTTAAAATAATAAATAAAATCCATTAGACCATTAAAGATTTTATTTATTTTTATGTGTTTTTTTCCATTTATTTATTTATTTTTATTCTTATTTTATTTTATTTTAGTATGAATGTGATCATTCATTAGCATTACCTATTGCCCACAACTGTGTAGCAGATTGTAATATCTATCAATAAATATAAAGTATCAAAAAAAAAAAAGAAGACCATTAAGCTTTACTGTTAGTTATAATTAAGGTCTTTTTCAGTTCTAAATTAACGAACATCGAAAGTACTTTTTGGAACAGCTAGAGGATATGATAACCATTTGAAACCATCAAAAATCACCAGCGTAATATTTCCTTGTGAATATGGGTTGGTAAAATATTGGTCAATTTTACGAGGACAAATTATTAACCCAAAACGCATTTGGTCTCTTACATTACATTTGATTTTTCCGCAAAATATGTTCAAGTTCCCACAAAATATCAGCTAAACTATTGATTTTAATAAGCAATTTAAAATACTTCTTTTTTACATATCTTATATTCTTTACGTATTTTATTTTGTTACATATCTTATATTCTTTAAGTATTTTATTTTGTTACATATCTTATATTTTATGAATTGTTTATACTGTACTTTATACTATTATTAAGTTACTATATCTCACCTTTGGCATTAAAGTTAATTATTGTAAGGGGTGTAACTCAATTTTATAAGAAAATATTATCTCTGAAAGATTAGAAAGTTGCTAAACCAACCTAAAATGTTAAATATTTTATTATATTATATTAATTTTATTATTTTATTAGGAGTGAAAATTTAATTTTAAGAGGGATAAATTGTTAGCTCCGATAACGTTTAGTCCTTTCACTCTATCTTTTATTGTTCCGCAACACTTGCTCAGAAGTCAACCAAAAATATGCTGTTGATTTTCATTAGCAATTAAACTTTTTTTTTTACTTTTGTTTCTCATTTCATCTTGAATGTTTTGAAGTAGAACTAAATATTCCACACCAAATGGCCCTCCTACCTTCATCATTCAAAAATAAAATCTATGTAATGGATACGACCTTATAAATCCTCAATGCACGTTAATTTTTCATAAATAAAATCATCCATAAAGGCCTTAATGTTCCACATGTAACCGATCTAGCCCGAACCGGATACCAATGCTTCTATTATAAGCTACCTAACCACACAAACACTCTAGTTTCTAACCTTGCTTCCTCTTACATTACTAAAAATCCTGTGGAGTGCCTGAAAAGAAGATGGCCTCGAGACCTTCCAATGAAGAAATATTATTATAGTGCAATGGGTAGTTTCTCTACATGCTTATATCATACAATTATTATAAAACATTAAATTCACTAGATGTATTTGTATATGAATATCAATAGATAAAAAAACCTTTTATTTTGTACGAAGTTGCTTTATCTCCCCTAAATTATTAAATTTTATTTTTGTAAGAGATGTAATTTCATCGTAATAATTATTTAAAAACAATTTCATCCATACCATCGATTAATATAAAAAAGAATCATACATTATCTCAGGTAATAGATTCTCAACTGTTCGATAAAGCAAAACTATTAATTTTATATTTTATTTAAGTTATTCTATGTTTTAGTACTTAGATATTCTTTATTTTAATAGAATAATCCCCATTTATTTAAGTCTTAAATGTTCACTGATTAGTTAAATTTAAAAGTTTGATTTAAAAATGATTATTCAGGTCCTAAAAAAAAAGTTAGATCCGATTATTGAGTTTAACATATAAATTTAATATAATATATAATTCTAACGTAATTTTAAGTGATAACTATAAGGACAAAAAATAAAGAAAACGAAGATTTTAAAGATGTGTGAAAACCATCATAAACATTACGTTGACGTTCCAACCTAAATTTTCAAAGTTAAAAATAAGTTATATAACGCATAGTTAATAAAATAAATTAAAACGCAAAAAAGAACAATATGGGGAATTTAAATCAAAACACTGGACTAACAATCTTATTATATATCACATATCTTCGATTGCAGTTACAAAGAAATCATTGTTCGTCTGCATGCATCAGTAACAGAAGATATATGATTTTTCTTACATTAGCATAAGTCCCATGGTTGATCTGAACAGAATGAATTATTCGATTGTATAATTTCGACTGATAAGTGGTGACATTATTTTCTCGAATTCATGACTCAATTTATGCATCTTCGTTTAGTGCACAAACCTCCACATTGTAGGAGAGAAAATTAAATAAGTATCGAAAATGATCGCCTAAAATTTGATCTAGCGTTATTAGATCTAACAATGAATATTAGACATCATTCAATAATTTTAGAAATATTTACTTTTTAGAGGTTTTTATGTTTAAATACAAACTTACATAGGAAAACTGTAAATACAATTACGTTAGTTTTGTTAATTAATTGAAATTCTATATACTTGTATATCAAGCATAACATTCTGCATTAACAAATCTTTTGAGTTAATCAAAATATTTTATACGGATAAATAAGTTTAGTATATAATTTTGTATTTGTATTCTTATTAACATTTTATTTCTCCTCTGCTAATAATATACATAATATAGTCGAGTTGAAGGCGTTTTTAGTTTAATGAGAATAGTCTATATAATTTTTTTTTTAAATAGAAATAGAAACAAAGGTAACGCATATTGGAATGGTTTGGCCTTTTAGTTAGTTATAAATTATTGAAAGTAATATTGTCAGATGAATAAAAATAAATAAATACAAACAAGATAAAATACATGATAAATTTATTTTGCTCTTCTCTTTCAAAAAAGGTAAAATTGACCGTTTACAGGCTGTTAAACCGAGGAACTTGTTTCGTTTTTGTTTAATAATGTACACAACTCCGAAGAGATGAGTCTACATAAGCTGCTTATAGAATAAATTAAAGCGAACTCACTGTTGGCCTTAAATGTATAATTTACTTGTTAATTCTCTCTAAATATTAATGATACCAACATTGGTGACTGATGAGACTGAATATTTAAATTTGCCAAACACTTGACCTTTTTCAGAAATACTTATTATTCACCCAAATAATTATTATAAATTTATTATATAAATAATAAATAATTCAATTAGTTTTATTCACCCTTCACTTCGTGTAAAAAAAGAAAATATTCCGCTCTAAATAAACACACTCTTCTTATGAATTTTCAGCGTGATTTAATGACAAAGTGATAATACAATAAACACAGAAAAATGGATGATCTGCACTATAAAAGATAATTAAAGAATTAATTTATTCGATTTTAAACATTTTTAAATATTTATTAAAATATTTTTATAAAATACTTTTATCACATCTGGTTATATTTATGAGTAACTTGTTTTTAGTCCACCTACATGTATATACTTCCTTATATTTTTAGTATTAATTCTTTTTTATTTTATACACATAACAATTGTTTTGAAATATTTTTATTTTATTGTTTTGTTAATTCTAAAATGTTTTTATCTTGTATTTTCATTAAGCCCTGCAAAGTGGAGCGAAACGTTAGTTAACAAGAAATATTTTTCTTTTAAGATTTAGGCATCTTTATTGACCGCCACCCGGACTATATTCCTACAATGTATAATATAACGTTTGAAAGCCAAATAATTTAGAAAAATTAATATCTAACATGAATAGTCAGGACAAGGTAATAGAGATTGGCGAAAAATGAATATAATACGAAATTATTTATATTGATTATAAATAGGTATTATTTATAAATAAATGTCATCTTGGTCATGGTATCTACGACAATTTATACATTCACTAACCTATTTAATCATTACAATCCAAAATCCTTCGTAAAATCCTCAGTGCTCATTACTTTGTCACAAATAAAATCATACATAAAGACCTTAATGTTCCCTATGTAACCGATCTAGCCCGAACCAGATATCACTGCTTTCATTACAAACTCCCTAACCACTCAAACCCCCTAGTTTCTAACCTTGCATCCTCTTCCATTCCTGACAATCCTCCGAGGCGCCTGAAAAGAAGATGGCCACAAGACCAGCTAATGTAAAATGTCATTAGAGTGCTACTGATGGGTAGTTGCTCTACACGCCTGTAACACCCCATTTTAACTAACATTAAATTTACTCAATATTATATAATATACAGCTGTAAATTTCAATAAAGATATTAAAAAAAAAAACTAACCTATTTATAAAATTTTCTAGACACAAAGTGAAGTTTTAAGTGATAGCTGTCAGATAAATGCACGAGAGATTTTAATTTTTTTATGGCGTTGGTTGATTATTATGGTATGATTTGAACTTGGAATGATGAAAAAATCACCTATCGAATGCTATCCAATGGAATGGGGTTAAAATGACCCGAAATCGTTTTCTATTCAAACGAAATGTTTCGGAAATTATCGATAAACGATAATCTAGTAATAATTTTTATCATTTTTATTTTACCTTTTAGTTCTTAACAATTCTGCGAAAACAATACCCATTTTCGTTATATCCGAAAATCATTCCCTATTCTTTTATTTAATCTCACTCTTAAGGGAACCTAAACATACGGTGTTATCATTAATAGCACGACAAAAGTTTCGAAAACAACAGGGCTGCATAAAACTTGCTCATTATCACTAAATGACAAGAGAGCACGCAATGCTTACCTCATGGAAAAGCCCCCTCCCTTTTGTTCAATAAAACCTTTATTTTCTCAACGGAAAACCCTTTCTTCTCCAAGATGATATATCAGCATATTTGCGGAGGAACCCTGATAGGTCGGCATATCTATTGTCGTATCTCTGATGAGCATAAGAAAATGTCACGAAGCGGAAAATCCCAATACACATTTCCCATATATCGAGATTTTCATCATGGTTCGAATGAGCTTTCTCTCAACTTGGTTCGTATCTTTCATCTATAAAAATGAAATAAAACACAAGGTGCCACTTTTTTATATTTTTAAACGTGACTTAGTTACTACTCACTATGTATTTTAATAAAACAGAATAAAAATGTTGATTCTAAAACAAATTATGAAAATGAAACGTTGGGTTTTAGGGCTTGTTTGATGTCTATAGTCTGGGGTAAAGCCAGAGTATGCAGTTACTGATGTTTGTAACACTGGTTCTGATGTTAAATGAATGGACATTATATTGTGACAAAAAAAAATTATTTATTTATTTATTGACATTTACAACTGTATATAAAATTCAACAAGCAAATTATAAGTAAGATCATAACTATATGATACAGCATATAGAGAAACTTCTAATTGGTAGAACTCTAAAAACATTTTATAGTATAAGGTCACGAGGCCATCTTCTTTTCAGGCGCCTAGGAGGATTGCCAGGAATGGGAAAGGAAACAAGGTTAGAAACTAGTGGGTTTGGATGGTTAGGTAGCTTATAATAGAAGCATTGGTATCTAGTTCGGACTAGATCAGTTACATATGGAACATTAAGGTCTTTATGGATGATTTTATTTATGAAAAAATAATGTGCATTGAGAATTTATTATGTCGTATCCAGCTTTGCGAGTAGGTAATCTCTGAATGCTATTTGAAGCATGAAATACTTTAGGTTGGAGGGTCATTTGGTGTGGAATATTTAGTTCTACCTCAAAACATTTAAGATGAAAAGACTTTTGTTCCCCATTTCATCTTTAATGCTTTAAAAAAATGCTAACTAAAATAAAATACTCCTAATAAAATAATATAATATAACAATAAAATATTTAAGGTGGGGTATAGCAAGTTAGTAAACTTTCAGAGCTAATATTTTTTTATAAAATTGAGTTATATCCCTTACAACAATAAACTTTAATGCCTAAGGAGAGATATAGTAACTTATTATCCAGTTACTGATGTTTGTAACACTATTTCTGATGTTCAATGAATGTATATTGTGACAAAAAAATTTTATTTATTTATTTATTGACATTTACAACTGTATATAAAGTTCAACAAGCAAATTAGAAGTAAGATCATAACGATATGATACAGCATGTAGAGAAACTACTCATTGGTAGAACTCTAAAAACATTTTACAAAGTAAGGTCACGAGGCCATCTTCATTTCAGGCGCCTAGGAGGATTGCCAGGAATGGAAGAGGAAACAAGGTTAGAAACTAGTGGGTTTGGGTGGTTACGGAGTTTATAATGGAAGGAATGTTATCGGGTTCGGGCTAAATCAGTTACAAATGGAACATTAAGGTCTTTATGGATGATTTTATTTATGAAAAAGTACTGTGCATTGAGGATTTATTAGGTCGTATCCAGCTTTGCGAGTAGGTAATCTCTGAATGATATTTGAAGGATGGAATACTTTAGGTTGGAGGGTCATTTGGTGTGGAATATTTAGTTCTACCTCAAAACATTTAAGATGAAATGACTTTTGTTCTAATCTTCTTTTCAGAAGAGGAAACAAGGTTAGAAACTAGTGGGTTTGGGTGGTTAGGGAGTTTATAATGGAAGGAATGATATCGTGTTCTGACTAGATCAGTTACATAAGGAACATTTAGGTGACAAAAAATATATTTAAACACTATTGAAATTTACATAGGTTGGGCTCTAGACTAATAAATTTACATTAAACTTTTAAGCTTTTATATACAATGATAACATTTCTTCTTACTGTTATTATGAGATGATTGTTGCGGTCACTAATTTTGCTATCTCATTCTCTCCGCCTCCCGGAGGGCCAGCAGACCCTTGTTCTCTTCCACTCCATTTGGCTAATGAAGCGTTTAAGAGTAGAATTATTCTTTTAACCTTTGAGAGTGATGATGGCGGATCGTCCCTTCGCTCCTCTAGTTCTCACAGTTGACCAACTCGGCCTACAAAGAGCAACACATGAGCGAGCATTGGCTTATAATTTGATTGAAATGAATTTGTTCATAGAGGGTTCCCTTCCAAGAACAGGGCTATTAATAAATATTGTCCGATTGAAGCCCACAGATGGGTCGTCCGTAGCTCAGATAATTAGGCGCAGGTCTATCAGTCTGATATCTGCGGGCGGTGTCGGGTCGAATCCGGCCTGAGGCGTTGACTTTGTTTTATTAATTGGCGGTTCCACAAAATGAAATTCTTGACCCCCCACCATGGTTAGAATAGGTTGTTCACTTGTAGATAACAAAGCAAACATCACATTCACTGTGGATTGTTTTATATAAATAAAATTAAAAAAAAGTTCAACAAATACAATGCGATTTGGACTAGATGATGACAATGAAAAAAATATCGAAATTCTTATATATGAGCTTTACAGTTGACAGAATTACAAACTAAAATCAGTTTCTATTCGTACTATTTCGTTCATTCTATTTTGTTTAAAGGCATAAAAAATCCCTTGGCCATCAACGCCGTTTATTTCTTGTAGTATTCATTTTATTATTTTATATGTGGCCGATTTAACACAATTAATTATATAAAACAGTTTTTATTTCGTTACTACAGCTGTGAGTTAACCCTCTGACCTTTGGTTCGGGATCCCTCCAGGTAGGGCACACCCAGCCTCTATAAAATGGGTACCTTTAATCGGAGAAAAATCTGGAAGTTGAGCGTGATCTTGAACATATCATCAGCTGGTATAACCGTT
This sequence comes from Halyomorpha halys, assembly GCF_000696795.3. NCBI lineage: Eukaryota > Metazoa > Arthropoda > Insecta > Hemiptera > Pentatomidae > Halyomorpha > Halyomorpha halys. The sequence continues at coordinate 416,257 of NW_027107005.1, forward strand.
GTTAAAAAAAACAAAAAAAAACAGTGCTTGCCTACAAAGTACTGAACCATAACCCCTTCATGGTTATAGCGTTGCAGATTTTCATAAGGCTATTCATAATCACTGTATGTACTATCTTCTTTTTCTTTTTTTCTTTTTTTTTTTTTTTTTAGGAAGATGCAGCAAAGTCTAGTTAAAGAAACTCAAAAACAATATAGATGAACTATAAAGAATTTATGCCCTTTCATTGGCATGTAAACGGATATAATGAACTATTAATTTCTTTGATTTGATGAATCTATTGATGGTTAATTTTTAAAAAATAGCTGCTGATTGAAAATGATTTATGACAAATAACTCCTTTCTTTTATCTCATGACGGTTCGGTCGAAGACGACCTTCACATGACTCAGATCAATTACTGAAGGACTTCTAGGCTGTGGTGCGTCATGGATATAAAAATATTTCTGACCCTTGAAATAATATTGGAATTGATATATAAGTTCTATAACAGTTAATAATAAATTAACCTATTCCGGTATGATGTCTTTAACGGGTACTTTACGCATTTATTAATGCATTTCTTCTATTTTTTAAAATGAAAATATAGCAGTATTAAATAATATTATGTTAGATTTTGAAATAAAAAAGTTTAATCTAACAACAGTTACGTTTATTTTTACTAAGTCCAAACCTACATGATTTATTTTTGTTATTCCTTTCAAAGAAATTTCTCAAGATTCATAAATTATTTTAAAAAACTAATATCTTTGAAGTAAATGTTTTTTTACCAATAAAGAGTAACAAATACGATTTAAAAAAAAATATATTGTTACAAATTTAAAAAAAAATTATGGAATTCTTTTTACAATAAATACAAAAAAACAAAGTAAATATTCGTAACAATAATTTTTATAAAATACTAGTTAGTTAGTAAAATAAAATAATCCAATTTAATTATCAATAAAGGATAGAACTGTGATTTTTATCACCTTAATCACCACTTTCAAAATGTTCAAAAATGTTTTTTAACTGTTAATTTTTTTTTGGTATTCTCCTTATTACCATTAGTTGTGTTGCCAATACTGGATATTGTGCATATTTTTCATTTATGAAAAATATAACCATGATTTTCTTCAAAAATATAGTTCAAATACAACCGTAAATTCAGCCGGGGGGGGGGGGAATTTTTGGTAGAATTTTATGGTAAAAAAAAAAAATGATCGGAAATTTGTAACTCCAATTATCTGCCCTCGTTTAATTCAGGAAATGGACGATATTTTTCGTTAGTTATTACTAGGAATGGTATTTTTATGCTTTCATATTTTCCTTTTTTCTACTTCTTCATTTATGTGTACGCTTCCTAGGTAATTCATGATATTTCAAACCATTTTAATTGAACATTAATTTAATTTTTTTACAGTTTTTAAGTTTTCACTACATATTTTATTCGATATTTCCCTTATTAAATTTTACTAATTATTTTTAGCCGAAATAAAAGTTTTTATGAATTAGAATTAAAAAAAAAAACAAACAATCAATTCTTGAATGACAAATATAACACTGACATTTCAAAATTATTTTCCGGGAAGTCTAAATTAAACGTGTGATGTTGGGAAAGTTAACAATTTCAAGTTAATTCTGAGTAGTAATATTTTTTCAGTAAATCAATGTATAATTTTAGGTATCATTTATTAGATTGGATCTAAAACAATTTAGTAATTTCTTCATTTCTTACTTTAATGTGGACAAGGCAAAAATTATTCCGATTCGTAAAATTAATCTATTTTTAAGATTAAACGAAAGTTGAGAACTATCCATTGACAGAGAATTGGACTAATAAAAATAATTATTGGAGATATAATAAAAATTATATTTCGATAACAGAAATAGATAAGAACGGAGTTTTTTTTTGCAGTAGGCCTCTTACTGACATTTACCCCTCAAACTCTCTCCATAAATAATATATGTTTTAAATTGAATAAAAATAAATATATAATATTTAATGTAATAAAATCACATTAATATTAAATTACAGCAATTTTATAAGAAATTATAATTACAATTAGTAGTATGCCATAGGTCATATTTAAACATTACCTATGTACAGTGCCTTGAAGACCGATAAATGTCATTAAAATGTATCCAGTGCAATGTACCATGGAGGAAGTACCATGTGTTCATAGTGCCTTTGTGACAACGCCAGCTGGGAAATCAGAATAATATCCCGAGAGAAATGAAGCTGAGTAATTTTCTAGCATTTCACTTATATTATTTTACTCTCACAAAATATAAAAGTAGAACTATTCAACTTTCCGGAGCTTTCTTGCCAAGGAAACTAATAAGGTATATAAGAAACACTGTCCTCAAAAAAAGTATAGAGAAAATTACATAACTAAAAGCGCCTCGCGTTGGCCATGATTATAGTTAATCATATAAATTGTATATGGTGGAACCATTAATAGTACTTTTAGTATAACTATGAATAAAGATTTTATCAGCTAACCTACTTGTTATGGAACTAATTTTTCAATAACAGGAACTTACACTAACTATTTATACTCTCAAGTACTTGGAGTAACTTAAAATAATTAAGTTTGAAGAAAATAATTGATTAAGAAGGAATCTGAGGAACAATTATCAGATATAATTGAAGCCTAGCATAGTATAAAATGATATACATTAAAATAAAAAAAATTATCAAAGTCATACATAATAATTAATTTTCTCCTCTCACTTCTGGAAATATGCTGATGACACATGTGTGCTCACAGTTAGTAATAACCCTTTGATTGCATCCCAAAATCTCCAGTCCCATATCACAATCCTCGAAGAATGGTGTCGAAATTGGAGGATAAAAATAAATCCCAACAAATCACATTTACTCTTCATCGTAAACCTGCCGACTGCCCTACAGTATACTTTAATAATGTGGCTCTTACCCCTGTAGAACAGATTCGTTATCTTGGACTACATCTTGACAAACGACTAACCTGGAATCCTCACACAACACTGAAAAGACAGGAAACTGCACGCAGATTCCGACTATTATAGCACTTTCTAGACAAACGGTCTAAACTTCCAACTCATTACATAAGACTGATCTACATGACAATAATAAGGCCCATCTGGACATACGGAGTTGAGCTTTGGGGCTCCACTAAACCTTCGAATTCCTCTCGTATCCAATCTTTACAATCCAAAATCCTTCGTAAAATCCTCAATGCTCCTTATTTTGTTACTAATAAAACCATCCATAAAGACCTAAATGTTCCTTATGTAACCGATCTACCCCGAACCCGATATTATTCCTTCCATAATAAACTCCCTAACCACCCAAACCCACTCGTTTCTAACCTTGCTTCCTCTTCCATTCCTGGCAATCCTCCGAGGCGCCTGAAAAGAAGATGGCCTCGTGACCTTATATTGTAAACTGTTTTTAGAGTTCTACTACTGGGTAGTTTCTCTACACCCTGTATCATATCATTATGTCATTATGATCAAATTTACTGGTTGTATTTTTTTATACAGTTGTAAATATCAACAAATAAATAAAAAAAAAAACTTCTGGAAATGGGAGCACTAAGCAATCTTACGGGACAAAATTTAATATAAATATGTAGTTCGAAAAAAATCATTCTATTAAAAAAAAAAATAGATGCATTACAGAAACCTGGATTCACTTGCTAGGAAAATAAAAAAAAAATGTATTTTGCCCAAAACAATTATTTATTTCAAATAGATACAGCCAACCTAAGTAATAAATAAATAAATCGCCTTAACTAAATGATATATATAGAAACAAATTATAATGAGGTGTAAATAGTTGACCGTAGATTACTGATTGGAGATTGTCGGGGGATGTGGTCAGCAAAGAACAACATAAATAAACTGGCTAAAACTGGTTTAGCCAACCTTCCTCGCTTGACTCCCTTATGAAGACCTGAAACGCAGCTCGAAACGTCGGCATAAATAAATATTTTTTTGTTTATTTATGTTGTTCTTTGCTGACCACACTCCTCCCCCCCCCCGACCATCTCCTCTAATCAGAAACAAATTATGATGACATATCATTTAATATCTCCGATAAATGAATAATATTCAATACTTGTTAAGAGCAACGTTTTAGCTTTTTTGTGGGGTGGGGGTAATTATCTGGTATATCCTTCGATTAGAGGATATTAAAAAAAAAGGTGATACATATTTCCATTTGCATGCGATTTAGAACTTTGAACAGAAACCATTATGTAAATGATTACATGTATGTACGTATGATTACAATGTAGCAACCCGATGTATTTGGAGAGCATGGATGAAGAAAGTATATCTCTCTCTCTCTTGCTAACAATCCAGTTTTATATTTAAGGAGATATGGAATAATCTCTCCATCTTCTAAAAGAAATGGAATATAAGATAGGTTAACTTCCGTAGTAGGGGTGTCTCCGTTAATACCTACTAGTTATTAACGGAGCTTTAGTGTAAAAAGCTAAGTACACACTTTTTACACTTCTTTGTTTTATCATCATTGATTATCATCTGAACCACCGAACATGAAAATTGGTTCAGCTGTTTTCTTAAAAATTGTTATAATCCTAGTGATAAGCGTGTAATGTTATACCACTGCAACACATTGTCCACCTTTTTGCTTCATTGTTGTAGGGAAATAAGGAAATTTTTAAAAACGAAAATATATATAAAAAAAAAGCAAACCAACAGTAAAATACATATTAATAAACTTAAAGCGGTCTATTTTTGTAATCGGCGTTGCATGTATTCTTGAGCCCTTAATCAGCGTCGATTTCTAAACTATATCTATTGTAAACTTAAGTCTCACGGGCACTGTTTAGTTCCATGACTCTTTCTAAGTTATTTCTGTTGAAAATACATTGTTAAAACTTTAATGACTTACGGCTATTTAAAGACTTCGTGGAAACTTAAATAAATTAACAGTTAAATAAATAAATATTATGTTGAGAAGGAGAAGAGGAAGGTGAGCGCAAGAGGTGGTTGGAGAAGGATTAGGTCACAGTGAGTTAAACCGTTCTTTGAACGGGGCTAGGGTTGGGCAATTCGATTATTTTAACATCAAGGAAATCGATTCTTTTGAATGATTCTTCGTTTGATACTTTTGCCTTATTCCCTTTTCTTTTTTTTACGAATAAAGAACTTTTTGATTAAAAAAAAACTATTAGCGCGGTAATGAACTTTTCTAAGAAATATAAAATCTCTAATCTCAAGGTTTTCAAAACAATTTTTTTAAAAAAATGAAAAACAAAATTATTACATCAATTAATCTCAAGATCATATTTTATTAAACTTTATATGGTCCATCTCCATAAAAATATAATGAAACTTGGTACAGTTGTCTGGTGTTTTCCATTAAACACTAAAAGTAGTGGAAAATAAAACGTATACTTAAGCAATTAAATATTTAAGTAAAATAATAAAATTGAGGAAATAAAAATATAAAGTTATATAATGCAAAGAAACAAAGAAATATGAATATAAAATAAAGAAACAAAATATTGTTTTTTTTTAAATGTATTTATTGATATTTACAACTGTCCATAAATACATCAAGTAAATTTGAGGAAATCATAATGTATGGTACAAGTATGTAGAGAAACTAGCCAATAGTAGCACTCTAAAAACATTTATAAAATATAAGGTCTCGAGGCCATCTTCTTTTCAGACGCCTCGGAGGATTGTCCGGAATAAAAGAGGAAGCAAGATTAGAAACTAATTGGTT
>NW_027107005.1:422725-426014 GCF_000696795.3 Halyomorpha halys
TATAAGGTCACGAGGCCATCTTCTTTTCAGGCGCCTCGGAGGATTGCCAGGAATGGAAGAGGAAGCAAGGTTAGAAACTAGTGGGTTTGTCATGTAAATCAAAAAATATAAATTTAAGTTAGATAAAAGAAGTGATTAGAAAATATGGCAATAATAAAATGTAGTGAACATGATTAATAGCGTGGTTAAGGAAAGATAAGAAAGAATAAAGATGAAGGGCATCAAAGAAAGATAATAAAACACAGAACTCACCTACTTATATGAAATCGAAAATCAAAGTGAGCCCAGCGGTGAGTGCGGCAAGAGTTAAAAAATACATTAAAAATATCACGAAATTACCGGAAAGTGAGAATACGTATAAAAAGGTGACGAAAATGATTAAAAAAATAAAAGAACATAAATTATGGAAGAAAAAAAAGTATATTAATGGAATTAATGAAAGTATTATTAATGTATTTAGTCTTGAATTGAGTTCACATCTAGAAGCCACCTGACTGCTACACCAAGTTTCATTATTTTTTATAAACTTTACTATCAAACTACTAATATATTTTAAGAAGATATACAATAGCATCCGGTCTCGTAGAATAAATAGGAGTATAAGATAGGGTTATTTCTATTGTTGTTGTTTTTTTTTTTAATGAATGTATTTTTTATTCACATAAAAAAATATAGAGAGTTTTGTAATTTGGAAGCAGCACGGCACATCCTACATTCCCATATTATTTTACGGGTGTAAGCCTCCCTTTTATCGTCTGGTAATTTCAGTGAGCTCTGTAAATATTAATTTATTTGTTACTATAACGATTTAACAAACTAATCATGGATTGTTGGGTTTGGGCACGAGAAGAATTTTACAGTTTGGTTAAACACGATAGTTTAAAATACCTCATTATAGTCATGTAAATCAGCTAATTGTGACATATTCGGACAGTAAAGCTTTTGAATGTGGAATCGATCGCTGTTCCTAAAACAAATAAACGGTACACTCACAAACATACGGATGGGTGTCGAGGATATGAAAGATTTCCGAAGTAAAATAAATGCGATTTGTTGAAATTTATCTTGATTCACAAATTTCAACACCATTTTTCAAGGGAAACGATATATGACAGGATACTTTAGCTTGCACTAAATGGATCATCAATCACTGATAGCAAGCTAGTGTCATCAGCATAAGTTATCTGAGCATTGTTAGGATGATTTAGGATATTACCTGTATAACAGTGTGGAAGATGTGGTCTCGGATATTACCTTCAGAAACAACAGAATACTGAGACAGGAAAGAAAAGTAGGTGTAATGGAATACAATATAAGAGGAATTTTCCGATACTTTTTAATGTGCAATATAAAGGTTATTCGGTTAACAAGTTCCTCCGGAGATCATTGGTATTCATACCTCGAGTTCAGCGGTGAAAAAATTACCTCCAAGGCCGTCAAGTATTGTTAGAAGCCTAAACAGTTTCTTTAGTTATGGGGCCATTATAATCAAGTTTAAAATTCTCCAAAAAAATCGAATAAAATTCAAAACATATTCTATAATTGGAAATAATATTCAAGTTACTATAAATAATATGACAGTATTTTATCAAAAGCCCTAAACCATGATTAGCCCCAAACATATTTATATGGAAATCGGAAATTTCTGCGTTTTCAGCTTTTGTAAAATAAGGACTAAGTTACCTTGTTGCCTTTACAAAGAAAGAGATAGAGCATTATTCATTATTGAAAAACTTCAAATACATTATTTTAATTATGAAAGATGACCCTCTAATGTTGTGGGACTTGTATGATACATTCAAAGGGGTCATTTTTACACAGTGCCCGAGGCTATTCTGTTATACTAGATCAATTTTTTATATGTACGGATACATAATCGATTTGATATTGAACCTCTCATTGAATGTACATTAAGAATATGTATATGTAATATGCATATCATAACTGTTATTAAAGATATCTCGAACATATTGAGGGGAAAAAGCAGGAGGAGAAAGTGTTACAGGTCTTAATTATCAGCTCTAATGCCGACAAAAATGGACCTGAAGAAATAGTTTATAAATCAAAGATCAATAATTGGGTTATAATAATAACAATGTCAGTGGTGGACTATAAATAAAATTTACTCTCCTTGCTGCATTATCTGTCTTTGTTCTGTATGTTCCGGTAAATTACATTGGTGCTATTAGTATACCTGTCTGGCTGTCCATGTTGGGATTGTTCGGCTGTACCAGAAACTCGCAGAAGGGATACGGAGGATGGTGAACACAAGAATACTTAATATAAAACTTATTATTATTACTTATAATTATCACGCGGTCAATGCTCCAAGTGGCATGCACCCTCCGTGTCCCTTCTGTGAGTTTCTGGTATAGCCGACCATGCCCAACATGGACAGCCAGTAAGACAGGTATACTACTGATACCAATGGTGAGGCTAATTTACCGGAACTTGCGTAGGAAGAGGATTGTACCTTCTTCATAGAGTATATAAGAAGAATATGGAGAGTTGTGGAGGATCTAAAGTATTTCGTACAGGTAGCCCCAAAGTGGCATGCAGATTTGAAACAAAAACGGTTTCTTAACTCAATACATCTGTTTTTTCGTTTCCCAATCAACTTATATATGCGCTTCCATCTCCTTATGACGCTTCTCTTTTCATTGAAGAATGTTTTAACTTGATGTCGGAACCATTTTAGTTGTATCTTAATTGATGTTTATCTTTATGCCACGCAAAGCTTCATGGATCGAACCAACTGATAAAAATCCAAGGGTGCTAGGTCAGGGCTGTGATGAAGATGAGATAGGGGCCCTAACCCGCTTTCCCAATAGTTTTGAGCGGGAATGAAACTAGGAATTTTTTCCATGGGGGGAGGGAGTTTAATTTTACCGCTGCTTCTTTCATCCTCCTCTGATATAAAAGTTTTATAACAGCTTTCGATATTCTTTATTAGTCAATTTGAAGTCAAAATGTAGAAAATTTTAAAAACAAGTAGGTGGAACAGGACTGTACATTGTTGATATAACCAGTAAAATAAGTACATAAGATCGGAATATATTTTTAGAAATTAATTATTTGTTAGGTGCGAAACACAATGGATGGAGAGAGAAAGATAAATGCTTTATTTATCCATGCCAAAATACATTGGGTTGCTACGGTACACAGCATACCAATCAATCCATGATTGAACATATATACAATACACATATTTACATGATATAACAATATTTTATTCCTACCTTTTGCTTTTACAATCAATACTCTTCTGCATAAAATATAAATATTTTTA
>NW_027107005.1:426999-434439 GCF_000696795.3 Halyomorpha halys
TGTACAACTCTATTTCACATAATTGAAACAATTAATTAAAGTTTAATCAATTCCATTACATAATTGTTAAATTTGTTGTTACTTTTACAGGGTTCGTAAGGTAGGTCCTTTTATTTTTTGTTTACCAGACCAAGAGAAATATTTTTTCTGTGTGGACAAACGCTCCTGTCTGCCAAGTCTAGGTGACTTTGTTTTCAGCTTAATTACAAGGGGTCGACTGTTACGTCATATAGCACAGGCATTTTTTTTTCTTTGTCCCTTTTGCCTTTTGTATGCACTAATTGAGGAATAAGGTACACGATTAAACCATTGAGATGAAAGAAGCAACTAAAGTATAAATGAAAAATAATGAATAGCAATTTTTTTTTTAGACATTAGAAACTTGTGTTTTGTTTTAAAGCTTAGGATGAATCTTTGTCAAATTTTTATATGATTATGATAAAGTAATAATTATTATAATAGCAAAGATTGATTTAAATGTATTGATATTACTTACAAAGAAAAAGAATCCTTTACTGCTATATTTAATATGGTTTTATACTATATTGAATACAGTTGGATATACGTTATATTTTAATCATTGCTTTTTTTTTTATTTTTTTTTTTAATGGTATGGTACAAGCATGTAGAGAAACTACCCAATGGTAACACTCTAAAACCATTTTTACAATATAAGGTCTGGAGGCCATCTTCTTTTCAGACGCCTCGGAGGATTGTCCGGAATAAAAGAGGAAGCAAGATTAGAAACTAATGGGTTTGAGTGGTTAGGGAGTTTGTAATGGAAGGATTGATTTTTGGTTCAAGTTGGCTAGATCGGTTACAAATGGAACATTAAGGTCTTTATGAATGATTTTAATCATTGATTAAATCTATAGATAAATATTCATGTAAACATAATAATTCTGAAGTGTCAATAAAAAATGTATAGAAAATTTCCAAAGTACCTAGAAGAAGAGAGTACTATTTGAACAGTACAATGGTCTTTCCGAAAACTGAAAGGCCATAATTCGATAAACATAAGCTAAGAATCTCAACTTAAAATTAGCAAGATATCATAGAAGGGCTAGTGCAGACAGATTTTATAAAAAAAGTCTAATATGATTGTTTAGAGTGTTTAAGTTGCTAATACTTTCCATTAATTCAACTATAATATATTTTACATTGTTGTAGGTTAAACCTTAAAGATATTTCCAGTTTCAATATTAACAATCAGCAACGTTTATAAATAATTGTGGATCATTTTTACCAACTTTATCAAGAGAGTGTTTTTTTATTGGGATTAATTTTAAGTTATTATAAATATCAATCAACAATTTATTTTATAGTTTTGAGGAAAATGTGCATAAAAAATGTACTTTCTAAGCGATTATTTATAAAAATAAATATTTATAATCTTTAATTTCAGCTTAATATTTTTTATATAGGATTTCATTAAAAATTGAATAAATTCATTTACAGCTTCGTATTTTTTTTTTAAACTGTATCTACAATGTTATACGAAATTTGTTCTTGACTTCATAATAGAAATGCAAGGTAGGACCATTATGAAAAAGATCGATTCCCTATTCAGGTTAAGTAATTGCTTGGTGACACAGTGTAAGAAGTTCTAGATTAAGTGAAGATGCTTCTAGGAGCTTAGTGTTGGTCACTCAACAAAAACTACCTCAGCATCACTGCCCCCTTCACTATTAAGAGCCCATCAATTAGTGGTACTAATTGATAGACGAATAATTAATTTCGGTACACTTGAAATAAATAGAGCAAGCATCTTATAATATTTATTTCTAATAACTACCTAAGAAAAAAAATTGCTACATCTATAATATTGAGTCATTCTTTGGAACAAGACAAATCAATTAGAAACTGTAAAATTTATTACATATTCGCTCAAATATAAGTCGACCCCTGGTTTAAAAAATAATTTTTAAAAATGTGTGGGAATAAAAATTAAACTACCAAATAAACAACATACATCTAGTTATTCTTACATTTATGAAGCAGAGTGATAGTTTGAGGTGAAAAAGTACTTTATTTGGAAATGAGATTAATAATTTGGTTTTGCGAATGGATGAGGAGGGAGAGTCACCTTGTAATGGGCCCCTATAATTTAGAAGTGGTAAGAAGTTTTTCTTACCTTGGCTCTATTATCAATGAGAACAAGGATGAAGAAGAAGAAGTTAGAAGCAGAATTGCTGCTGGAAATAGAGCTTATTTCTCCATTGTTAGGTTAATCAAAAGCAAACTTGTTAGCCGTACCAACAAGTTCACCCTGTACAAAACGTTGATAAGGCCAGTCGTCACATACGGTGGAGAAACTTGGAACCTAAGAAATAAAAGCATTAACCTGCTAGAGAAGTTTCAAAGAGTAATTCTGAGGAGAATCTTAGGGTCCGTATGCGAGACGGGTAATTGGTGAACAAGGAAAAATGGTGAATTTTTGGGCTCTATAAGGAATGTAGCATCTCCTCGTACATAAGAATACAGAGGCTTAAATGGCTTGGCCCTGTAATGAGGATAAGCGAGGAAAGAGTGGCACATAAAGTGTACAGTTACGTTCCGCATGGTGTGCGGCAACGTGGTAGGCCGAAGAGCCGATGGAGGGATGCTGTGAAGCCTGATCTACGACAACTGAGGATCCCAGTTACCCTAACAGAAGATAGAGAAAGATGGTTGGGGCTGTTAAGCAGGCCAAGCGCAGCCTCATGCACCTGTTGTGACAGTAAAAGAAGAAGAAGAAGAATGGATGAGGATACCGAATTCCAAAACAGGATGGCATAGATGATGAATGATTTATTAAAGGAATCCATTCTTTGAGATGGAATAAACACGTTTTTGAGATGATATCTTATATTTAAGGAGTAAAAAGTGGAACACAGGGTTAAGAAAGTCAGAATGTTGGGAGAATTTTCTTTTTCTAAAAGGTCTGAAGAAATATACACCAAGAATCTTAGGTATTGTTTAAGGATAGTGATGGATTTTCTGGTGATTTGAGATCTATGGACATTCCGGAATACATTTTAATAAAATTATCCTAAGGCTTTTAAATGAGGCGTGGGAGTGCCGGCAATAGAGGTAGAGTAAGGGAGTGAAAAAGTTACTTGGAACCGATGAGGATGGCTTTAGTTTTTTGAACTTTGAGCCTTAGATTTTTTCAACATTGAAATGGTAAAACAATGGTGAGCAGGGAGCCCCCCTGAACGACTTCGATTTAATTATGTTCATGTCAAGCTACGTGCTAGGCGCTTTTCTCTGTTGGCCGAGTAGAAAGCTAGGGAAATAACAAGCGCCCTCTGCCTTTGAATCTAACTGAGAGAATCACCATTTTTAAGCACAGACCTAAGGCTATCTTCAAAATAGTGACCGTTTCTACTTTCAACCATATCATTACCACCAACATGGAGTAGAAACCCAGGAATTGCCGGCCCACTGGGGTAACGGATAAGAGAATGAGGTTTAACATAAAATAGAATATCAAACAGAAGAACAGTCCTTATAACTATCATTTATCATCTACCAAGTACCTCAAATCAATATATTAAGACTAAATAGATCCTATAATTCAAAATTAAATAACACACTAACAATAATATAAACTTTTGGCTGTCACCCCATGTATATATCAATAGTTTTAAATATAATTTTATTCATATAGTCCATTCAATTTACGTTCAGAGTCATTCATATAAATATAAATTTTATGCATATGGGGTTTCATCCCAGACTGCAGTGATTATAAATATGGAATCGTTTCGAACATCTAGGTAGGATGAAAAGATCCGTAAAATTTGGAGGTCATGAGCATGTAGGTGTTATTGTGAGTGGGATATAGAATCAGGAAGATCGATTATAGATAGGGAAAAGGGTTGGTGAGCATAAGGAACCCTGAGGTACACCACATGTTATTAGAAGGGGAAGAAAGGAGGTTTATAAGGAATGATAATAGTTCGGGTACGAAAACACAATTTGCTATGGAGTGGCTAGGGATGGTAAATTGTGTAGGGGTGGTAAATTATTGTGGTGGAAAACACAATTTCCTATGGAGTGGTTTAGGAGTTTGAAGCGAAGAATTGTTATATTGACTAAGTCGACAGCTGTTAAGAAAGTAAAACAAACAAGGATAGTCATTTTTGGTTTGTCTATAGAGGTATGAAGGTCTTGGTACTTTTCAACATATCTCATTAAATGCAATATGGAGATTGGAAACCAAACTTTCTTATGCTTTTCTGTTTTAATCATTCATCCCTCTTGAATTCGTTTTATCTGTTTAATGCTTTAGCAGACGGCGAATTTCAATACTGTAAACACACACCATTCTTATAGACAACTATTCCCTACTTGCTGAGATAAAAACGCTGGTTGTTGATCTATTAAATCAAAATAAATAGAACAGAATTGAAGGATTCAGTTGATAATGGTTAGAGAAATGTATTTAAATCATATAAATTTTTTTAAGAATTGCAATGAAATATATTTTGGAGTAAATGTGAAAACACTGACGCGTGAATGTACTAACGCTAAATTGATGCTTAAGTTTAATATAATATAAAAGGGTATTTTTTCATGAATTCTAATACTCTGCTAACTGCTGAACAACTTTTAAAGCCAAGAAAATTCATAATTAAAACCTTTTGAACCAAGTAGTACTTAATTAGGTCTATTTAAAGTATCTTTTAAGAGATGTTGAAAAGTCTGGCCCATTGATTAAATTCTCAATAGCTCTCTTGAACTCTAAATGGACTACAGAATATTTTTAGAATATCTAGTTTCTCAGTTATCTATATATAGAGAAAATAATTGAAACTGTGTATTGTATCTAGATAATTCAGGGGTGCTATTTTGACCTTCAATAGGATTCCATTTAGTAAAATACTAATACTGTCACTACTAACTGTCAGATTGTTCATTGTGCCAATTCAATTTATTTTGAAATTATGTATAGCGATAAACATGATAACTATTTCACAACAAACTAAAATTTTAACATCCTTTATTCTGTTAATATAAATATTTGTATATTAAATTACTAGTTAATGATATTTTTATATTTACTAACTAATTTTAAGCAAACTTTTTTCAAAACTTACGTTCCAAGTCCAACAACTGATACTCTTAACTTATTTTTTTTTAAAATGTATTTATTGATAAATATTTCAATCTGCGACAGTGTTGTTGGGCAATAGGTAATAGAAATAACTGATCACATTCATACTAAAATTTTTAAAAAAATGATAAAATAAGAATAAAAATAAATGAAAAAAATAAGTAAAATCTCTCTCAAAATATAAACAGATGGGGAAAAATGAACTTAATCAAACTATGAACATGAAGAGAAACAAAAAGATATAAATATAATAACAACAAAAATAAATAAATAAAATAGATAATAATCACTAGATGAATTTACACTCCAATATACAATATTTTCACTTCGACCTGAGGATCCCTTGGCCTACTCAATTCCCAGCGTGTAAGGGGTAGAGTTGGGCACTTTGAGATCCCAGCGCATCCCTCTCACCACGTAACTGGTAATGTGCCAATGAATGCTGAGTAAGTGCACTAAAGCCACAACTCTTAACTTACTGAAAATTTTTCTTTTACATTCTATGGTAATAACAGAATGAGTGAAAGATCATTTCAGGAAGATACAGATGAGTTTTAATGTAGAAAATCGATAAATAATAACTAAAAAAAAAAAATGAATAAAGTTTAATTTTTTAGGGAAAAGTTTAGTTTTTTCTCATTATTTTGGTGTAGAATCAGTCCCTAAAGTTTTCTAGTTTTTATTTTATAAATGTTTGTCATTTCTGTGTAAGATATTTATTCAAATAAAGGTATCTATACCAATTGTATTCCACGAAAGATATTTATTTAAAGAATCCAAGGATAATTTCAAGGCCTAAATTGAGGCTATTACATCGCCTTCTGCAGCTGATAATAAAATATAACATCTTACTAATTAATTTTAATTAGGACAGGAATAATGTATTTTAAAACCAAAGATATTTCCTTTAATTACTGTTATAATTATAAACTTGGAACTAAAGGCTACTGCTTTGTCAAGTTTCTTCTTATTATATCAATAATTCTAACTTAATTAAAGACCATGGTTGAGAGAATAGCCTGATGAAATGAAATTAATAAATTTTCCTTTCTTTTTATGAAAAGAGAGAACAAAAGAGGTACCAGTAATAGCAAGAAAGGTGACAACACTTTTTTCATTTATGCCTTCAACTTATCTTTATAATTATTTCTGAATAATTGCGTTCTTTTCATTTTTTTTTCAGGACAAAAGAAATGAGTCGTATTTAATTAAAAAAATATTTACCTTTTCCTTAATCTTTTTGAATGTATATTTCAACACATGTAAAGTCCATCCCTATACCATTGTAATGTAGAATTAAGTAGATGTAAATAAATTATATTGTTCGCTAAAAAAACCTTGAAAATGACTAATTTTAGCAACAAAAAAAATTTTCATTGTTCCACCTGTACACTATTCTTCAATTTCAATTTGTGTTTTGCAGCTCCCAGCATTTCTTTCCCCTATTCTTTCCCAAAGTGCGGAACGTAAAATTCCTGGGGTACGCACTAAACCGGGCTTAACAGCACATTTGCGGCAACAGAGTAAACAGTTCATATATTTGTCTTTTCACAATACTTGCAGACAATAAACCGAAAAAAATAAACAGGCTTTGGCTTTTGGAAGTGGAGCCGCTCCTCAAAATAAAATTAATTAGGAAACCAAATTATAATATGCGTTTTAACATAAACTATGTCAGCCTTCTCGTTAATATTAGGAGCTAACTAACTGTGGAACTAATTCAGGACACGGGTTCAAATCCGGCTGTAGGAGATAATTATTTATTCTGATACTGAAGCCATGAGTCAATCCTGTGGGTTCAAGAACCCTCCTTGGGTCTACCCAACCTCTATAAATTGGGTACCCTAAATTAGGGAAAAATCTGGTTGTTATGCGAGATCATGAACAACTCTTTGCATGACCGCAATTTAAGAAACAAGGAACACCTGATTTTTTATGTGTTGTAGTCATACAGATTTTCATTTTCTCATTGATATTAATTAATGATATTTATAAAAATAATTTTATTTAGAGTCCTTTTAGAATAATTTATCGGACAATCGGCCAAAAAATTACTGGTTTGGGAGCGCTACTTCTACTTGACACAATTTTGTGAAATGAAAACATAATTTTATTCTGGAAGATTATTGATTGACCGTGTGTATAGATGAATGGAATAATGGTCCGGGTGCGGTAAAAAAAAAACTCAAATAGTAGACAATTATAATATTTTATTGAGCCAACGTTTCGCCCCACGTTGCAGGGCTTCGTCAGGGCTAAAAAAGATACAAACACTATAGTTACAAAAAAGGGAAAAAAAAGGGAAAAACATTAGTGTAAAATAACAGGGGTATAAAATG
>NW_027107005.1:434658-438631 GCF_000696795.3 Halyomorpha halys
TTTTTTTTTACCGCACCCGGACCATTATTCCATTCATAATTTTATTCTGGGACAGATTTCCCCTAAGAATAAATACGTGGTTCATACCATGCATATTCATATGCGTATCTAAAACGAACCCGGGAATAAATTGTATAAAGCTAATTACAAATAACACCCTTTAATACCCCCCTCCCCCGTTCAAATTGTAATCCACATCAACGAGATTGAAGTGGAGTATAATAAGCTATTTTTATTTATATATTATTTTTTACTCACGACGCATTCTAATCTTTAAGAAAATTATTACAGCGATACACATATATTGAAAGTTTGGGATCCGGAGCCTCTATGACCTCACCAACTTTTTTTCCCCACTCTTATGACTATGGTCGAGTGGCTTAAGATCATACCACTGGTGAACTTAATGGAAGACGGAAAAAATAACTGTCAATCGTTTTGTACAATTCATTTTCGTCCGTACTGAGACTGGTAATGGTGGGGGAAACAAGTCCGGCAAGTGGGCCTATTGGTCCTTTTTTCCATCCCCTAGGAAACCCAATGAAATGGCTCTTTAATATATCTTATTCCTCGATATCGATTCTTTTCGACTTTCTAATGAAATTCAAAAGGGACTCCCAATCTATAGATGAAGCCTCAATTCCTGTAATTCTATCAGAGCCTAAAAGCCTGTATCTTAGTGACGCATACCTACCACAATCTTCTATGTAATGTAAGGCAGTCTCTGGGGCGTATCAACATAAGCAGCAGGTTTCATCATCGACTACTCCACATATCTTAAGCTGTCTTTTATGTCTGCAATGGCCTGTAAGAACTCTTATTAATAATCGGAGTTCGTTTCTGCTGTCTGTAAGCTAGCAGCCACTTAGTTTTAGAAGTAGAGGGTTTAGTTATTAAATTCTTGGCCTGTCTCAGCCCTTGAGTTCCTCCACTCCTTACATGCTTTCTTCCATGTCCAGTCAAGAACTACTTTTTTATGATGCCTTTTAGAGATGCCTAGGAATGGTTCTGGTCCTATAGAAGGGTGCTCAGCCCCGTTTCTAGCAAGCTGATCAGCTTTTTCATTGTCTGTGGTTCCCTTGTGTTCTGAGACCCACACAAGCTGAAGCTTAAGTACGCTAATGATTCTAAGGCTCGTTTACACTCTCTTACCAAATTAGAGGAGACTCTAGGCGACTCCAAGGCTTGAAGGGCAGACAGACAATCTGAAAAGATTGTGATGCCAGTTCTTTCACAGCTAGTGACTTCAGGGGACAACGCTGCTGACAACATGGCAAACACTTCTGCCTGAAAGACAGTCGAGTGCTTGCCAAGTAGGAAGCTTAGTTCTATGCCTAATTCTTCTAGGTAAACCCCTCCCCCCATATTCGTCCGTATTTAACACCCAAATTTTATCAAAATACGTCAAGTAGAAGTGGTTCTCCCTGACTACCACTACTTTTTGGATTCTCAATAAAGTAGTCCTTTTTGTCCGCCATCAGCCTTCCTGTACTTTCCAGCTCCTTCTCAAATCCAAAATTATCTATCGTAATACACGCCCCTTCCCTTCCTATTTCAATATAATTTTCTATAAACTGCTACATTTAACTAACTATTCAATCTACAACATCGTCATGAAATTTTATTCTAACAGTATTCCGTAATGCTTGTTCTCTTTCTACATTCACAACCCCTCTATCCTCCAACTTTCCTTCAGCCGTTAATCGAAATAAATATCTTAAAAATAGTAATTAATTTTTATTTTCATATTAATAAATATTAGAGGAAAAATAGTGAAACACTAGTTTTATTTTTAATAAGGGCATAAGTTATGTTAATTGATCTCAGTCGAACTTTATGGCTCGTAATTCAATGCCATGTAAATTATATTAAGGGGACATGAGACAGGATAAACTGATTTCTTTTCTTTATTTCATTAGTATAAATCCTAACGTTAGGAAGATTGATTGGACTCATATATCCTAGCCGTTGATAATAAATGAGGAAGGAGTGGAGCAACACATCTTAAACCCCTAGGGCAGGGTGGCCAATGTGGCATCACCCTATGTAGGCACCCTACCTAAGATTACCAAGCGGGTTAAGGACCACCCAGGGCTGGAACAGAATTGAACCTACTTGTCCCAATCTAAGAGCTACATATATGCTACATGCAGTGATGAAGTGATGTTGAGAACTGATAATGACACGTATATCATATGCTACTGAACCCATGATGGAAATGCATAGCTAAAATATCTCAACATTACTAATAACTGTTTAATAATAGACTTTAAAATCAGAAATAATTGAATGTTGAACTACAAAGCCAACGAGGGAATATTAAACACTATGCTGAAACCCATTACAGATCGAGATCTCAAGATCTTTACAAGTTGTTAAATAAGTTTTTCATCCCTCCCTAAAGAATTAGGACTCATAGTGCTATGCTAATTAAGTGGCATATAGGGTATTTAAACTATAAAATTAAGTCACTATGAACAGGGTGATATCCTCATAAAAATTAAATTTTAGGACTATTGCTTATGTAATGTACGTATTAGGCCTTGGCTTTTTATCACACACTGATGCGTAAGGAAAACATTTCAGTTTTGTATAAGTAAGCACTTAGTAACGTAAGATACATTTATTCATTCATGAATCACTTTGTATGCTAGAACCCCAACCAGTAAAACATTACACGTCTATTTTCTTTTATTTTTATGTAATAGTGAATTATTTTTTATATAATTTAATTATGCATAATCCTATTTTAAGAAATTAAAAGGAACACTCTAAAACAAGAATCATTTTTGTTAGTAAAGTACAATAAGTGCAACTCTTATTCAATAACAAAAATATGAAACTTAGTTTTTTTAATTCCAAAGCATTTTAAATGTAAACAATAATATCAAAAGTTTGTAGGCATGAGTCTCAATATTACAAAAATTTGCTGATTTTAAATTTAGTATAAAATATTATATAAATATAGTAACACAACTATGTTCTATAATTGTTTACTCAATCATTAAACACACACAAAAAAACTGTACAATACAGTTTATTCTCGATATAATTTTATATATTATTTAATTTAATTTAATAATAGATATATTATTTAATTAATTCGTATTCACTTAATTGCCTAGATGTGTAAAGTGACGAAAAAAATGGCCATACCTCATTTATACTTTACTTTCAAATGACGATAATGTTCTGCAGATCAAAAATAATTGAAAATTAATGAATGAAACCATTATCACATAAGTTTTGAAAACTATGAACGTATCAAGACTTAACCACGAATTTAGGGTTTCTGGAAACGCTTAGGTCGTGATTCCTTGTATTTACGTGGGTTCCATTGGTAAAGAATGTACTTATTACAGTTACGCATTTATTAATAATAAAACCGTTATTCATTAACACCATGTATTTGTTAAATGCGAAAGTATTGAAATTTAATTAAAAAAAAAAAAAAAACAGACAAAATAAAATTATTTGATATTCAAATGGCGTAAATTTCGATAAGCTTCAGTTAATACATCCAGAAAACAATGTGCTGTACTTAAATCTCATTTAAAAAAGAAAAAAAAGCCATTATAAACTTAAACCAATAACGGGTTTTAAATGGGCATAATCTTGGATTTTCACAACGCGGTTTATCAAACTATAATAATGGTCTTATGAGACAACGAAGTTAGATCCCTTCTACCGCATACATAATTTTGTTCAATTTTCCTACAAGACTAATTAATTTTAAAGAGGAAAGTAAATATATTATTAGATCCCTTCAAAATTCACCCTTGCTCAAAGTTATACTGATGGCTTAAAGAGTTATCCAACCTAATCCATAAATGTCTGATTTATACACAACATAAATTATGATTATACACACATTCATATATACGTGAAGTTGCTTTTATTGTATTTCTGTTAGGTAAAAAAATAAATAAATAAAGTACGGGCTTTGGATTTAATTCTCAAATTAAGTAGAATT
>NW_027107005.1:446315-448874 GCF_000696795.3 Halyomorpha halys
AGTTAGTAGGCGAAAACTAAGTAATTTTACAACAATCCAGAATCGTATCTATACAGATTATTGTTACAACTGTTAGGTAATGTTTCGTTTCCCGTTAAATTGATTGTAAATACCTGGAAACATCGGCAGAGAATCGAAATACCACACTCATGGTCCGTCTGCTAGAATGACGGAGTCCATTAAAGGATACACTTGACATCACTTACAAATCAGTGGGACCCTGTGGTATGCAAACCAGCCACTGGTAAATACTAGATGGTGGAATAGTGGTAAATACATGCAAATTGATGATAAACCTTTTCGGCTACCGTGAAACTTTTAATTATACGGCAATCAATAATAATATGTTATCTTTATTGGTTTATCCTCAATGATTCAGGATAGCTCAGTAAATACACCCTAGTTAAATAATGAAAGGGAACATTATTTGGACAAAAAATACTTGCAGACCTGCTAAATAAAAAAAATTAAGAAATAAATTTTGCTTTAATGAATAATACCAAACTAAGGAAATGAATAAGTCCTCTTTTAATATAAGTCCGTGTTGGTGGTCAACGCATTTCTCACTAATCACATTTCATACATAAGCAAATAAAAGAAAAAAACTTACTGTTGACATAATTATCAAAAGAATATGAAAACATTTATTTGTGGATTAATTGAATTTGTTAATGCATTTCCATGATCCATTCTCTGTTTCGGTTTTATACGTTAGTTATTCATTTTTCTATAGTTGGATTTTCAACAGCATATAGTACTTTAATATTACTACCATCATTTCCGGATTTTATTTTTTTTTTTATAAATTCACAAAATATTTATTTTTTATTTAGTTATTGATGACATTCTTTCGTATATTATCTCTATCTCTTTTTCATGCCTACTGACGTTGAGTGATGATAAATTATCTCGAATAAAGAAAATTAAAGGAACTTTAGGGGAAGCTATTTTGAAAATTTTGCAATTAAACTCAGTTGTACTTTTTTAATGATAAGACCTACCTAATGCTGGTGACATTTGTACGTTGATACAATTAGTTTTGTCGATACCGTTTTCGAGTAAACTTTTTTTTATGCCCCCTCTCTGGTCATTTCTGACATTTGAGGGGAGAGAGAGGGATATCTAGAGGTAACTAACCTAATCCAACCAAGGTGGCGTTTGAAGGTCAAGTTTCCATTTCATGGGACCGCTACAGAAACGAAAATAGTTCACCCCCTAAGTACCAACCAGCCAGAGTTCCCAAGTAGCAAAGACCTGCTCCTCAACCACTTGAACTACGGACAGCCCCATAGTGGATTTTATATTATGCACTATAACACATACATACACACAAACCATTTCGCGAGACCTCATTACTTTGCCTTATTTGCCTCTTTAAATATATATTTCCCTTTGAATACTCAGATTTGAAATTTTTAATGATCGTGACACTTCACCATACTATATATTTAATCTATAGATAAGTGAAACAAAAATTAAAAATTTAGTTATATGTAAATATTTTCTAATCCAAAAAAACACATTAAAATCTTTTTATACACAAAAAGTAAAATTCTGTTATTTAAGTGTTAGTTTTATTTTATTAAAACATTTCATAATATGTACTTAAACCAATATTAATTAACTACTGATTGCCCCTTTGTTTAATAACTAAAACATTATGTTATTCTATATTTGTTAGTTAATATCCAATTAGTTCGTTTGATGCACTTATTTTTCTCAATATATTAGTTCTTTCTTTTTGTTAATGTCTTAATTCATTTTCATAAATATTTTTTACTAATTTAATCCTTTCTTTATATATCTTTTGTTATTTTCTTTCAATTTCGCCAAATATCTTTGTTATTGTAATCTTATATCTTACATATCTTTGTAATTGGGCAGTCAGAATAAAAAAAAATAACCATTTTAATATCCATTAATTAAATAATGGATTAATTAAATAATAAATAACTGATTCCTTCCAAATATCATTATTGTGAAAAATAAGCAGATGTTTCTTTATAATTGCATCTTTTGTATTATCATCCTTAATCAACAACCTTAAAAAGACAGGAACATTTTTTTACCAGAAATAAGTTAAGTTCTGGCGTAAGAAAACTCTGATGTGAATTATTTTTTTTTTTTTATAAATAAACGAATTAGGAATATAAGAGTAAGTACTTTTTATCATTTTCCATTTCGCTACCGTATGAAATGAACCTTAGAGCTATGAGCGCAAGAAAACTAGTTGGAGCTTAGAAGCGTTTGGTGAAGACAAGCATTATTTAACAGTTCCTCCTTGTTTAGTCAAGATGTCAACAAGTACTAAGTCCCAGTTCCAAGTTCCCTACATAAACCATTAAAAACTTTGGCTTTGCAGCTTATTAAGGAAGCTTTGCATCTTGTTCGGTGTGTAATGGATTTATCACTTGGGATGTGTTTGTCCTCATGTGGTTATTCCTGTCTTAAACGTGGTGTCTCGAAATGAGCTTCATTAACGATTGTAATATTTTTTGGAAATTTCATTATAGGTCTAATGTCAACATAAGAATCTGTGAAGAATAGAAAAAAAAAAAA
>NW_027107005.1:448924-456519 GCF_000696795.3 Halyomorpha halys
ATTTATAATTATTATTTATTCATTTATTTTCTATCGGGAGCACTCAGCATAACGAAAATCACAGAAGTAAACATATTTTAAAAGTTTGGAAACACTGTCGTAGTCTAATAAAAAAAAATCACTTTTCCACTATGCGAGAAAATCTTTTAAGACTAACACATAGTGGAATTATGTATTATTAGAGTGCAAATAGAAAGTAAAAAAGAATAAATTTATATGTAAAATCATGACTAATAATTAATATTACTAAAAATAAATTTATTTAACTAGTAGACTAGGAAAAATAAAATCCTAAGCTATTACAGATCTAGGAACTTCAGGGAAAAAAGTCCTAAAAAAACATATGCAACAAAATTGTAAATTTCACAAGTATTAATTTATTTAAAAAGTACTCTTTTATAAAATAATAAAATTAGCCAAAAATTAATTTAGATTTTCAACCCTTATAAAAATATAATTACGTAAGAATTTTAAACGTGATGTTAAAATTATTGTTTCATAATGAATTACAAAATGATGTTTTAAAGTAACGTATTAATCGATTAATAATAATGTGTTAATTTTCGACCGTGATTATTATTTGAGAAGATAGTTGTGAGTGTGATCAGTGAAGGGCGCTGATAATTAAAAGGCTATTTTATTAGTGCCGACCTTTTGGCCAGAATTTCAGGCCATCATCGGGTCTAAGAACAAAAAACAAGATATAAACCATAATGAATAAAGATAACACAGATTAACTAAAACAAAAAAAGAAAATATAAATGCATAATTAGCACTGGAAGAAAATGCATAGTGTAAGTATTATAAGGACACAATAGGAGTTTCTTGTGTACATTATTTTCTTCTTCTCCCCTCTTTTATAATTTTAATCATTCCCATACTTCATTTATTTAGGTTCTTTATACTGACCGTACCCTCCCCCGACTCTTCTCCAATTATTAATCTACAGTCAACTATCTACACCTCAATTAAAATTAAAGTTATGAAAATAGTGATTTATATTTCTATGAAAAATTGAGAAGGAAAATGTATATTTAATTAATAAAATATTAAATTAAATAAAAATAGTAAAACATAAAATTTAACGAGCCAAAAGGAGTAATTAGTACAAATGAAAATAATTAGATGTAATGAATATGAATATGATATTCATCATTACAGATATTTGATTACCACATACTAATTTTATTTTCCTGTAATACTTACACACATTACATTCTCTTCCTATACTACTTATATATCTATATTACCTTCTATTTTGTAGTTATTCTGTATTCACTTTATTTATTTTGTTTTTTATCTAGTTTATTCTTAGCCCTATTGAAGGACCAAAATTCTTGCCAAAACGTTGGTATTAATAAAATCTTTTTTTTTTATTATTCACTGACCGTACTCCCAACTAACTTCTCCTAAATTAATCGATTATTTGTCCAAATTATTATTAAACCTTCAATTTTTTTCATTATTCATTCCTTTCTCACTGACAGATTATTTAAAGTAAACCACAATGGTTTCTATTCATCCCTCTTCTTTCAGTCCGCTGGTGTTCCTCATGGTAGTATCCTCGGTCCCATCCTCTACACGATCTATACAGCAGACATCCCAACCAATCCTAACACTATCCTCACCACGTATGCCGATGACACATGTGTGCTCGCTGCTAATAATAACCCTTTAATTGATTCCCAAACTCTTCAATCCCATATCACAGCCCACGAAGAATGGTGTCGTAATCGGAGGATTAAAATAAATTCCAACAAATCCCATCAAATTACCTTTACCCTGCGTCGTAAGCCTACTGCCAGCCCTACTATATACTTCAATAATGTTGCCCTTACAATAAAATCTTTTATAACTACTCCTATGTTACATATGTAACAGATCTAGCTCGAATCTGATATAAATCCTTCCATTATAAACTCTCTAACCATCCAAACCCACTGAATAAAATAAAATAATTATTTTGAACAATTTCTAACCTTGATTCCTCTTCCATTTCTGAGAATTCTTCGAGGTGACATAAAACAAGATGACCTCGAGATCTTCTAATGTT
This sequence comes from Halyomorpha halys, assembly GCF_000696795.3. NCBI lineage: Eukaryota > Metazoa > Arthropoda > Insecta > Hemiptera > Pentatomidae > Halyomorpha > Halyomorpha halys. The sequence continues at coordinate 450,978 of NW_027107005.1, forward strand.
TAAATATTATTGAGTGTTACCAATGGGTAGTTTCTCAACATGACTGTACCATACCATTACAATCTAACATAAATTTTACTAGATGTGTTTTCATGCTAACAGTTGTAAATATCAATAAATAAATTTTTAAAAAATCATTATTAATGTAATAATGATTATAATAATTAATTGTTATGTATAATCAAGATTAATAATGTTACTCATTAAAGTAATTGTTTAATGATAAGTGTTATTTAATTATTAAGTGTTTTAAAAAAACTGTAATAAAGGCAGTAGCTAATAATATTTAAAAACTGAGATAAGTGGATGTGAAAAGTAATTCACTAATTGGTGCCCTAAAGAAATTACTAAAGGTACCACTTACTATGTTAAAAAGCCTTCATTACTTTATATTGCCATAGTAAGTTTCCCTCTAATAAGTAAGAAAGAGGATCCAGTTCTTTGTTACCGAGGCCACAACTTCTCGCTTTAAACTATCACAATTCAGGGACTATGGCCAAGTTTCCGTTTACAGCCATGGTCGTTCATTGTACTTGGATGATATAAGCAACACACGCCAGGAGAACTAGGATTTTTTTTTTAAAACTTGATTAATTAAGCTCATTATACTTCATGAAGTTTTGAGATGAATTATTACTCTTCTTTTACAGATAAATTTTGAATAATAAATCACTCACTATGGCTTAGAGCATTTCAGTACTTTAGTGCATTGGACTTCTCTGATATACTGATTTACATTAAATATAAAATATTAATTTAAGTAAATATATAAAATAATTTTATGTATACATAATACGGTGGCATCGATTCCTTTTGCTATCCACAGGAGAAATGAATTTTGACGAATGAGGTACGAATGGAATTTCATGGAGAAATGACAAATCCCAATTTTGATTCTTAAATAATTAAAGAATTTTTAATAAAAGTTACTCATACATTGGATTGGTTTTTAAAACTCTGACGGAGTCAAGCCTGTGGATCAGGACGGTAAAAAATAAATTTGAAATTATTTTGACACGGATATCAATACCAAAGTTTCAACAGAACGTAAATTAGATCCTGTTTAGGCGTAAGCCCAGAAATAAATCGGTTTTTTTGATGCATACGAATTAGGCACGGATCAAACCCCATTCTATGGTATGCTTCTACAGCGCCATGGTTCTAACTATGAGGTCTCAGCAAATCTAATTCAGGATTAGTATAAGTTTACGGATAGCTGAATCTTACCTGTAAAACTAAAGTGATATTATCCAGTTGTATACAACTTTATCAATCGGACATATTATACTGTTTATACGATGATGATGATGATGATCATGATATCGCTTATGTCTTAAATGAATTAAAGAAAATAAGGTAAAGTATCTAGTTCTGGAGTTTCTGCAGATGTGAACTAATTATAAATTTAAAAAAAATATTAATATTGCCAGATGCTCGTAAGTCTTATAACACAGAGATATATTTTCAGAACGAGAAAAATAAAAGCTCGTTAGTAATATGGTTATAGCAACTTAATAAAGTCTAGCGAGGCAACTTAAACGAAGTAAAGTACTGATTAATAAATTTTTAAAAAATATTAAATAATAAAAATAAAACCAGAATGTGTGTTTTCTTAACACGTATTAGACCAATAGGTCAGACTCGTAACATTTACTTATTGCATCTTGAAACAAAACATATGTTTTCCACCCAAGTACGTATTTAGTAGCCTTTCACAATTTTATAAATACTTCTCAGGCAATAGGTAATATTTTATTTATAATATATGTTTTGTTTTTTTGTTTTAATTTTAATTCTCAGATGGAGACAAACTAAGGAACCAGCGTAAAATAACAAACTCACGAAGCAATAAACACCCTGTTTCTAAGAGCCCGAGTCATTTACATCTCACACCAATGAATAGACTCTCCAAGAATGCAATGCAATCTAGACCTTACAGCTCTCGGGGCCCAGAACGAAATGGATTGATCGTAACTAAGGACTTTGCTGGCACAGGAACTTCATAAGCAGGGAAGAATTGAGACGGTTAAACGAGAAGAAAATTCCTAAGGACTTGTGTTTACTAGGGAATTTGACAAAGGATCGCCCTTACGCTGTTTTGATAATTTTATTTTAAAAAAGGAAAAAAAAAAAACTATATTTTTCAAATTAAAAGACACATTATATTGCCCTTGTTAATGAAGTAGTATCACTGAAAACAGCGTGAAATCCGCCTTTCTCCTCCTCCATGGTAGCCTTACTTATCTCATCTTTCAAACAGAACCTTATATAGAGTATGTTGGTCGATGTACGACATACCACAATCTCACAAGAGATCATAAAACAAAAGAAAGGCAATCCTTCCCGGCCGGACCACCCCTACTAAAACCCTCAGGAAGCGACGATCCTGTATCACTTTTGAAATAGTTGTTTAAAACAGGAAGAGGAGACTTAAGATAGTTTAATCGAGCAATATTTAAAAAGCAACTGAATTAGAAAAACGGAGAGAATTTTACAAATATTTGATTCCTTCGATAGCGGTGATACCTACTAGTTTCATTTTAACTAACTGACCGAAACTTTCCTTGAAATAAAATTAAGATGGCATCCAAGTTTCATTGGATTAGCCATTTGTTAATTAATCATGACCATTTTGAAATAACGCGTCCTTCCCCAAATTATTTTACAGCATTGAAGATTTTATTTTAAAAAACACCGTCTGAATAGTCCTTTACATCTTATGAAAATGCCAAAAACCGTGTCGTTTCGTATATAGCCTTAAAATATGAAAAGTTCTCTTCCAGAAATTTGGGAAAATATAGTGGCAAGTGATAGACAATAATTTCAATAAAACGTGATATTCTTCACCATTCTTCCACAATAAATTCTTAGTTTTATGTTTGGCAGAAACGTATTTGAATCCCTTTACACTTTTCTAATTTATTCATGTCATTTATGGAATATCAGTAATCTTCAATGTCATAAGGGTATACGGTACCTACATGTATAACTCTCTACATTCCAGGTGATCGTATGCTTTTCGTATGGGTTGGACAAAAATAATTGCTTTTACTATTAATTTCGAAATAATGTAATTGGAATCTGTGAAAATAAAATAACAATTTTGATTACTAATTTCAACTACTTTATTAACCACTGTAACAATAATAATGGTCTAAAGTTACAATTACTACTTAAACAAATATATCGTAATTACTAATTACATTACAATGTAATTGCAATTTCTTTTTTCCCAAAAGAGCTCTTCGATGACAAACAGAATGAAATTCTAAAAGAATTCAAAGAGGGTGTTGGATGCTGAACCGTGAAAACTCGTTAGAGAGCGAAGAAACGAAACAATCAGTGTCTAATATTGAATTGGAAAATATGATATGTTTCATTTGACAAGATGAAGAAGGGAAATATTTATAACTTGGAAATGAAGTTCGAGCGTAGTCTCACGTTGTAACAAAAAAATTTGCCCAATTTGACGAACGATGATATTTTAAATACAATCGTAAACATTGACAACATAATGTTAATTTTAGACAGGAATAATACTTTACTTTTTTTGTTAATTGCTATAAGTGGTTGTATGATTAAAAACGTTTATTAGTACACCTCAAGTGTTCAGATGTCACAAAAACCACTCATTACCATTAGTTAAACTAAAAAAATAAATAATTATACAAAAAGTAAAATTTAAATTTAAAAAGAAATCAAAACATAAGTGAACGTTGTTTACAAATGCAAACATAATAGTTTGTAAATTGTTTTCGTATTTTACATATACTACAAGATTTATATAATTATAATTTGTTTATATAATATAGATTGTCTGAAAATTATAGAAAGTCGCAGAATAGTTATTCTGTCAATTTATAGAATTATTATTATTTTCACTTATAAATGTAATATATAGTAAAAGGAAGTATCGTGATCTTGATTTTTTTTAATTTCTGTCTCAAAGCAAATACACGTTTGTAGGTTTATTGAGTCTTACCTACCAAATGAATCTAAAAATAATGCATGGGGACAGTCTAGCCTCTAACTTTCTCTAAATTACTTTAATTTACTTTAAATAATCAATCATTTCTATTGTTATATGAATAAAAAACTAGCAATTGAAAAAAATGAAACCATTAGAAGATTAACTGTTAGTGAAAATAAATGTTTCTATGTTTCCAAGGCTGCAATGACAACAGTTTTTTTTGCTATAGCACATAGACTCACATTAGAATGATTTATATATCACAGAATATCAAAGATCGAGGCCATGGATAGACCAGCTTGGTGAGTCACAAACATAGCATTCTCGTTTCAGAAACAATGCTGATTCTCATCCAGAAGGGGAGGTTGACTTTTATTTCGTGGTGGATCCTCAAAATAAACTTCAACGTTGCCACTATGAATAAAATTGGTTGGTTACCTCTAAGAAAACCTGTCATTCCTGCTCTAAGTTGGAGACCATAAGGACGTTAAACTTCACAAAAAAAAATAATAATAATAAAGCTAATACCTACTAAAACCTAGATCTCTTTTTTAATGCATTTCATATTCAGATTTATAAAATGTACCTTATTTATTAGATTTTCACACCATACAAGTTCCTTATTAATAAAATAAGAAATGCTATAGCGTTGTAGGGAGGATCATAAATCATCATAAATAAATCTCTAATTTAGATGAGAGAGATCTAACAAAAATATGTAAACATAAAACACATGATTATATAATTACAAAAAATTTAACTATGAAAATGAAGAATAGTAAATATGAGTGAAGAAGATGGTCGGGGGTTGCGCTCAGCAAGAAAACACAAATAATCAAAAAATTATTATCTAATATCATGTAATTAATTAGTTTTTTTTTGCTGACCGCACCCCCTCCCCCATCTTCTCTACTTACTAATCTACGATCAACTATCTACACCTTAATAGTAAATATATGTTTGCGGCTTTAGCGCACTTGCTCAGCCTCCACTGACTCACTACCAGTGATGCGGCGAGAGGGATGCGCTGGGATCTTTTGAGCTCTATACCCTCACACGTGGAGATAGAGTGGGCTCAGGGATCCTCTGATCGATTGTGTAAATATTGTATATTACAGTGTATACTATTTTATCATTATGTTATTTTATTTATTTATTTTTCATAAAGATAGTTTGATTATGTTCATTTTGTTTATTCTTCTGTTTGTATATATTTTAAGAGATTTTATTTTTTTTTATTCATTTATTTAATTTATTTTATTCTATTTTAGTATGTATCAGCTCATTCATCACTATTACCTATAGCCCACAACTGTGTGGCAGATTGTAATATCTATCAATAAATAAAAATATTAATAAAAAAATAAATAAATATGGTGTGATGAGATAAAGTAAATATTATAGTATTTAAGAGAGAAAACTAAAGAATTTTATACACGAATATAAGGATAATATAGCAATTGTATATAAAGAATTTATGAAGGAAAAATGATCAAATATTATGTACATAGAACAGTTAGTAGGCGAAAACTAAGTAATTTTACAACAATCCAGAATCGTATCTATACAGAT
>NW_027107005.1:459755-469826 GCF_000696795.3 Halyomorpha halys
AAACAATTTATTTTTATATATAAAATAAATTTATGTAAAATTAAAATAAATACACATTTACAACTTTAGATTTACATTCATCCTTGGGAACCCCGAATCATGTTTTTCTACCCTCGTATGGAAAGCAGAGCAGGGCTCCTAAAAATTCAGGCACTTTTTTCCCAGCCGCGTCAATGGTATAGAATACAGCTAATATAGCGGAATAAATAACTATCTGCCCCAGCTGGATTCGAACACGAGTCCGGGAGATAGTAGCGCAGCTATCCCACTCTTCTTAGCATATCTTAAGTGGGAATTTTTTTTTTTCCCACCGAGCGAAAAAAAACTCATGATCTACATCGACATTTTTACTAAAGATAAAATTATGAAGACTTGTACTTTTTTGTTTTATTTAATTTCATAAGATAATAATTGAACAGTTGAAGAGATAAATATAGGTTGAACATCAGGACACCAAAAAAAAAAAAAAAAGATCAATTATAAAAATCAAAAATGTTTCAAACTTTATAGTGGTTCAAATGTTGACTGTGGCTTAGTACAGGAAAGAAAAAAAAATTACACAAATAATCAGTTTATATCAACCTTGAAAATCCTTACAAAAAATAGCAAGGGATTTATTTAAACATATATTTATATAATACACACTCACGACCTCCCCCCCTCTATTTGTGAGACCCGTTAGTCAATCGGTGAGTGACACAAAAATAGACGTGAGAGTGATAAACCCACCCTAGGAAAACAACGCCATAAAACGCGCGATGTATTTCCTAAGTACATCCCCTGAGGCATTGGACCTCCACGGTCTGTCGCGCCAATAATAATAATATATTTTTTATATAGGTTGAAACTTTTTATCTACTCCAATGCAACAGCGGTTCCTAAACATGTTTTGCCCCTTTAAACTTTTTTCGCATCTTTGAACTTTTTTTTTTGCCCCTTTAAACTTTTTTTGCTTAAACTTCTTGGGCTAAAAAAAAATTCACAGCACCCCTGATATGCTCGAAACATTTTTTGGCGCCCTTGTCGAGATATAGAAATGTCGGCACAATTATCCTTGTAATCCACAATTGGGCAGTTTAATATGATGGCAAAGAAGGAAGAACAGTGCAAAGTAAATGCCAGAATGCACTGTATATTTTCTACTTTAATTTTAATGTTTTTTGTTTCTTTTTTTGTAATATTTTTAAAATGTAATTTGTAATATTTTTTTTTAAAATTAATTTACCATTCATTATGAGTGAGAATTGTATATACTAGTAGGAATTCGTTGTTCACTCAATTATTTCAACTGTAACAAATATGTTAAATGATAGTTATCTGCATTAATGTCATTTCATCTATCTTTTATTAAAACGTTTTTCTTGGTATAATTTTCTTAATATTTTACTATAAGTTAGTTCAACATATTTCTATAGTGGTTGTATAAAAAAAATCAGTTGAAATCCAATATATTTAAGGTACCTTAATTATATCTACATAACTCTGATGTAAGCAGTGAAAAAATCTAAGACTAACTCAGTTATTATATTATAACCATTAATTTTTAGTATGTTCGTAAATAGAACAACTCAATGATCAGATGAAAATGTTATCTTATAAACTAGAGTATTTTTCCCATTTTGTTTTTTATCTAACAAAGTTCCTGATTTCAGCAGCTCAATATTCCACTGCAGTGTTCCTTTTCAAACATGAAAATAAATCTTCAGGAATGAAATATTGAGTATGTGATTGATGGAGGGGAGAAGCCGCTGTTGCAGCAATGGTATCAAAATCTCATTTTTCATAATGCATTAGCCAGAGAACAAGAAGGATAGCACATGTACTATAAATGTAATACACAATATGCAATAATAATATATTAGGTATGAATAGCACATATCGACCATATAGACCAATCTCAGAAATATATAAATATTGAAGACTTAAAACAAATTGTAACAGGTTATTTAAGCAGGAACGTAAAATCGATTTAACTCCTCATAAAATAAGGCAAGGTTTGAATATTTTAGTTAAATAAATAGTTCAACCTCTATTACCGTAATTATAAACACTTTGCCATATGTGCTAAATATTAAATTAGACTCATTATTAATTAATTGTGTAAAATAAGGTTAATTTTCTGTAAAACAATTAAATCTTATTATTGTAATGTGATAGTAGTTTTTGTTTTCACAATACATGTAGTAATTATGCACGCTGTATTATTTCGCGACGGGGGCGGGCAGAGCTGATGGTGGTCCTGGTTGATCACCTGTACAGTATTGCGAATCCTGTCTTTAATTTTTGATTTATTTTTAACGTTAACAAATTTACTTTATTTGGATTTAAAGATCATGTATACTACAAATGATGTTGGAAGTGTGGGCTAATCTTAATGTGATCAGATATCTTCAATGTATTTACATATGTCGATCATACCTACCAGCCTCTGAAATACATACGTACGACTACGAAAGAACGTAGAAGCAGAGATAGAAATCGAATTAAGTGAGTAGGGAGCTAAGAGTGATAATTTCATAGTCTATGTAGTTGGAAAAATACCAACAGATTACCCATTAAAAATACGTTGTGAATTAATAAAGAAAGTGGGGGCACGAGTGAGAAATAACAAGGGATGGTGGAGTTTTAAAATCGAAGGAAGGAAGAATAAATGCCAGCAGACGGTAGGGGGCAGTAACACAGGCAGAAAGTTGGAAATACTCCATCATGAACGAGTATGATGATATGTTTTTTTTTGTTTTTTTTATGAAGGGGAGTTCCGGATACGACAGGAAGGATGGTGTATGAAAGTTCTCTTAAGCAAGACTGGGTGACATATGTTAAGGAACGACGGTATCCGCAGGAACTCCAGAACTATATTGAAGATAAGATAGAGAACCTCAAAAAGCAAGGGATAATATTGGATAGTACGTTACCTTAAAATAGTCTGTTGTGGGCTGTGAGAAAGTAGAGTGCACCAGACGAGGAAGAGGAAAAAGTATAGGGAGGTTATCGATTACCGTAAACTAAATAAAAATACCATCTATGAAGGTATCCAATCCCTAGAATTGAGGGCATCCTGGAAGATAAGATAGAGCAGCAATTTTCAGCACGCTAGACCTCTGGCAGGCTATCACCAGATTAAAATGCATCCTCCGGCATATCCTTTCGAAAGAGGGCACTGAATTCACAAGGATGCCATTTGGTCAATAAAATGCACCGATTAGATTTCAGTGGCTCAATGGCGACCTCCCGGGAGGGTTAGATGAGTCCGTATGTCAAGACTATATGGACGATCACCTTGTGTACAGCGAATTGGGAGCCGACCCTGTAAATAATCCAAAAAGGAATGATGTGGAGAGTGATTTGGGCCTGAAACTATCTCAAGGGCAGTCAAGGCTGTGGCAATATAGCATATGGCAGGAGACTCCTCACGAAAGCAAACGATCTTTACAATACCCTGGAAAGGAAGGGGGGTAATACAAGAGATAGTGTAAAAAGTGAAGCATTTCTCTGACATACGTGTTCGGGAGACGTTTCAGGGTCCACAAAGATGGGTGGGGAAACTGAAAGAATTATCCACAGCAATTAAACGATGGAAAGAATTGCATAGTCAATATAATTTAGACATCGATAATAGAACATGATAGCTGGTCAAAGATTTTGTGTTGGATTGGCTGCTTGCTAGGTGTGATAATGATCAACATGGTTGAAGAAGATCTGGAAGAGACGTCCAAGGGACGTAAGCCGATTCCTAAGGGAACGCACTGCAGGAGAAGAACAACTGACCACACCAGTGAATGAGAACAGAGAAGAGACTTTTACAGAAGAAGCCTGCAAAACAAAAGACCGACGAAAATGGAAGTACTAGAGGTAATCATAAATGGCAAGAGGTATCTAACTGTTGGTGAAAATCATAACATTTTATGCAAGCCCCAGTAACTTGATAAGGTGTAGCCTATCGGATTCCGATATCTCTATGTAGTAAAAGACACCAGATCATTTACTCATAATGATCTGGTGATATCTGATCATTATGAGTATGAGATGACATTATGATTATGAGTTCATCGTGATTATCATAATCATGAGTATTGTGAATCATATCTACCCAGGAAATGTTTGTTACCGGTAAATCGTTTCAACAAGTGATTACTGATAAATAAAACTTCCATCAGAGCATGGTGTCTGGTGAACTATCGCTTCAACGCTTTAAGTTAAGAGATTAAAACAGGAAATAAATAATCTGTAATTTACTTTTCCGTGCAAAGCGAGAACTTAACGTCCCATAGCAAATCCTGGGGACACCTGGTACATTGCCTAAAAGTAGGACTACCCCACTGGGACAGGGACGTCTAGTTACCTTAGTCATGAACAGGATACAAAATGTTTTCTTTCATTCATGAAATTCATTCCCTGAGTTTGCTATAAAATAATCGTGAATCACAGCCCAGTTTTAACCTTATGCATAATATATTACATAATTGCTATGTTATCATAAATTTTAAATAACATATCATTAAAGGTTTTTTTTTCCAATTCTATAACATAGATTATGGTTTAAATGTTCAAACAAACATTTACTTTGTCATTTCATTGGTTCTTGATAATAGGATTTCAGTTATAATAGTTTTTCCAGGATACGAACCACCATAATCCCGATTTTCATCCATATAAACATGACTTTTGTCTTTCTTAATTCCTGAAACTCAATAAATGGATACATGTCTAGGGAAGGGGATGGTGGGATTGTTTTCCAAGAAAAGAGCGCCTGGAATATTGTGGGGATGCTACCCTTAATTGGATTTCTACTAAATCCGATCTACAGCTGTTGTTCCCAATTATGAACATTAAAACATTTAATAATATAACTCTCTAAACAAATATATATTGCTTTGCCGTTTGATCCCTTAACCCAAAGTTTTATCCAAGTAGATCCTTCTGTTAATAAACATGAATCAATGGTTGATGATGAAGGGTGGGGTCTTACATTTCCGTAGGATTAGAGTGGCTGTTTATAATCCGACTTCGCATGTTTACTTTATACTGTAAGTTTATATCCCCCTCTACACGCTTCGCTATGGCTTCTCAACATCATCTCAGTTCAGCTATCGTATTGCAGTGAAACCTCTGAATATGGGACAGCCATGATGCTTAATTATTTTCCCTTGTTGTTTTTGTGTGGATGTGAAATCATTCTGTTAAGAAATGCACACAATATCAAATTTTTAATTCACTATAAAATAATTTAGCAATAAAATATAAAAGATAATAAAACTCGTTTATTCGTTAATTTAATCCGGTTTTAATAAAACATTAAATAAATGAACAAAGTAGAATACCGTTAATGATATTTCAAGATTCGAAGAGTAGATATTTTCCAAATATTTCTTATTTTATCATTTAATTTATATATTTGTAAATATGCTGTGAATGAGTTCTATCTTCCACATTACCGTTATCTAAAACTACGAAAATGAAATAAAAATAAAAACAAATTTACAGCAACAGGGGTACCTGTGGTCTCAAAGCAAAAATAAAATTTTTAATAAATTACTTCATACGATTCATCCTTGGGATCCCTATGGACGCCCTCTATCTCCTTATATTACAAACAGTTTATTTTATTTAATTATTTATTTAATGTAATTTACAACTGTACAAAATAATACAATAGGTAAATATGGTGTATGTTATAAACAGTTGAAGTAGATTTATCCATTCAACCAACGTGAATTTCTATATTTCCTGTTATTCTTCCTTTATTTAGTTATCCAATTCAACCGTCCGTAATAAATCTCTGATCTTCAATCCTTTATTTAGTCCCATAATACCTAGTTCTTGACCTTCATCTTCATATGCAGCAGCTCACTTCAGATCTTTCCCTATTTGTTCTTAGTTGCAATATGATTCCATTCCATCTTTTATACATCATTCCAATACTTTTCCCACATTTTTGTCCAGACAATTAAGTCTGTAAATTATCAATTAGGATGGTATTTTATATGAGAAAGATTTGTCCAACATACGTATATATTCGAAGTTGGGCTTCATAAATTGATCAAGAAATAGGCGACTTAAATTGAAGTCTTGATGCATAAAAAAAAATTAATAATTAATAAAATTTATTGTTTAGAGTTCATTAGTTTACCTAATGATTAATGCCGATCACTTAAGCGTTATTTCTTTTTAAATTTGTCAATTTCTCTTGCAAGAAAATCCAAACTTAATGAGAGTAAGGCAGAACGACGTAACAAGTGATTTCACAACCGCAATAAGCACTAAACACAACTCAACTTGGAAGTTGGAGAATATTGAGTGAAACAGTGGTCGGTCATGAAGGTGATTCGTAAGTTCAAGCAAGTAGTTACAAACTGAGTATTAAATTATTGCATTGCTAGCGGCTTTTAACTCCGATTGCTTGATTGGAACTCTCGAGGAATCAAGTTGATTTGAAACCATTTCCAGAGAATTGCCAACGCCCCTCCCACCCCTTGAAACCTTGTTATATTTTGAAACATTAATCGGTTATCAAACTAGAATTGATTGTTTTATAAATATATAATTTTATAATATTAATAGTGGACTCTAATGAGAGTTCCTTGCTTGAGGTTCCCAGGGCATGCTTTTTTTCAGGCGCTTTGGATTGGGAATCGATTGATAAAATTTTTGAAAACTTCAGCATAGAACTTTTATATATACGGCATCATTTTTATAATGCATTTTCATCATATTTTATAACATGTTGCCACCTTTTATAACGCGTGCCACAAGCAAGGCCCCCCATAGTAGAGCATGTTCAAACTGTGGCCTGTAAACTACCACCCTTTCTCTGTACCCTTTTCATTAATTATTTCTATTTAGTGCTTGTTTTTAAAAATATATATATATATATATTTTTTAGCTTAGGTAAATTTTTAGGACATGGCTACTTATGTAAACAATAAATAACTTCTATTTATAGTATCAATATGTATGGTAGGTCAAAATTTTTTTAGAATTTTGGAAGTTGCAACATTTGTTTTTTTTCTATCAAGAATTTTATATAGAATTGTAAGATTTATAATAATTATTAATGAACTCCAATGGTTTCAAAGTTCCATGCTAGAAGTTTAGAGGCCTCCTTCAGTTCCGTCACTATGCTGTAGGAATTAATTAGCAAGAAAGTTAGTAACTGTTTAGTTTGTACGAATAGAATTTTGTAATGGAAGGATTCATATTTTTTTTTTGTCAAATTTGAACTATATCTGTTATTAGCTTATGCTCATTATCATGAAATAATATTCAAAATTACAATCACTTGGTAACAAGCCTCCACTGGCTTGTTACCAATGGCGTGGTGAGAGGGCTGTGCTGACATCTCGAAGACCCCAGCTTAATGCGGTTCTTATAGTACAAGAGCCCAAGAGGAGAAAAAAGGCCTAGTTATCTCACCCCAATTTTTGATTACTTTAATGAAAACTATATATAATTAATAGTCAAAATTTATGAATCTGCCAAGTATAGGTAGGGGTACCATGGTACCACGATGGACCTTCCAACGTCCTAAAACTGTTCTAGACCTGTCCAAATACTTGAAAAATAATACGGAACCAATTTAATATAAAGCCCACTTTTCTCGTCTAATTCATAACATCCCCGAATCCTTTATAATCTATACAGACGGATCAAAATCAGACCAATCAGCAGCATCATCCTTTGTAACAAATGACTCAACGTTCAAAATTAAACTCCACAAACTATGCAACATATTCACTGCCAAACTAAATGCAATTGCAGCAGCACTTCACTTCTGTTTATCCTTGAACCACACCAATATTACGATAATTACAGATTCACTAAGTTCGATAAAAGCTTTAGATTCTATGTATCCAGAACATCCGATAATTCCCTGCAACCATTTTCACTTAAAAGCTCTACACAACATGGGTATGTCAGTAACATTTCTATGGGTTCCAAGCCATGTAGGAATCGCAGGGAATGAACTGGCCGACCACGCTGCAAGAGAAGCACTCGCGCTTCCGGGACGGGGTAAAGCAATTTTAACTCCGTCAGAGATATGCAGGCCCCTTGCAAAGGAAGTCAAAGATCAATGGCAATCTATGTGGAACGAAAGCCCAATGAGCAAATTAAAAATTATTAAAAAGGATGTCAAGCCCTGGGGTACCTCCAGTCGCAAATCCCGTAGAGAGGAAGTTGTAATCACTAGGCTGAGAATAGGTCACACGAGGCTCACCCACTCCTATCTTTTATCAAGCTTCGAATGAAGAATTAATATTTTTATAAGGTTTTGAAACAGCCTCCATTTTTTATTCCCCCTACCTATACTTGGTAGACTCATCAATTTTGACTAGTAATTATACCTAGTTTTCATTAAATTAATCAAAAATTGGGGTTATATAACTGCCTTTTTTTCTTCCTAGCTCTTGTACTATTAGCTTCGTAGGTCCATGGGCCTCTCTTCATTCATCCTCATCGGCGTAGCCTAGCTGGAGATCGCCGCCTGGCTCTTCTGTACTGTACTACCCCTTAGTCTTCCTCCGCCTGTGCCTTTCCTTCTCATCGCTCTAAAAACATCCCTTCCCCTCATTGCTTTCTTTCTAGTCACTCCATTGGCTACTTCTGTTTTTGTAGGCGTGGGCGGTTTTTTTTCCTCGGCATCGGTTGACTTGCCCTTCATCTCTGTTATCTAGCGGTTCCGCCTTAAAAGCCTGGAATTAAATCGGTACTGCCTAACGGATATTGTTTGAGGAGAACGAGCCTGACTTGGCTTTCCTTCTGGTGACCAGATCCTTGTTCAAGATGTTGGGTTGCCGAAAATATGGTATACTACTTGTTAAACCAAGCCCCGTTTGGCCTGCCCTTTATGGTGCTGCAAATGACGACAAAGAACATCCCCAACGCCAATTTAATTAAATATAACTTCTTTTCTTTTTTTATTTCTCATGTTGGTAATATCAATACATAGCAATGTATGTATCTGTGAATAATATGCCTGAATGCGTTAATTTAATTCATATATGAGAGTCTACAAAACTATTAAACTTTTTTTTCAAAAATAATAATTATTTGTTTATGACTTTCATAATCTTAAAAAAAATCGAAAAATATTTTATTTATTCTAAAAATAATCTTGCTAGACTTTATTAAAGTATTTCTATAATATCAAATAATCGAAATAAAAAATCAAATGACAAAATTTTAGAAAAAAATAGGAATTTTTATAGACAGATTGTAATCCTTAAGATAGGGGAAATTCTTGAAATATTTGTAGTCTAGGGATTTATACAGCTTGAATAAAACTATAAGTAGGAAGAGTTAAGATTTCACGCCCAATTTATGAAAATGAAAAAAAATCTTAAGTACATTATTTAAAAAAATTCCTGGCAGGTATAAATGCCATAACTTAACCATTCCAAAGAACATTCTACCGAAACAATACCGCTCCCGTCTAAGACAATACAACGCTAAACTAGACCTCATTCCGATAAATATTCCTTTACAGTAAACGTTGAAATATCTCCACATTAATTAAAAGGTATTCAGTTTATAACACCTTAGGATTTAGCGATATTGTTCAATGGAAGCAATTGTAAAAATATGGAGAATAAGTAAAGTTAGTTGTTATGGAATAGAGATTTATAAATAATAATAGCTCATATTACAATGTTTTTTTTAAATTAATTTTCAACTTTACTAAGATAATGTCTTCTTTCTTAAATAAAAAGTTTTGTATATTAGTGGACTCGTTTTGAATTTAATGTTTTTTGCGATTTAAAGAAAAAAAAAATGTTCCAAAGACGAGGGAAGGTGAAAATTAAAATATATATGTATTTTTCAATTGCTATAAAAATTTATAATTTAGATTTCTTTTTTTAGGAGGGAATATCAAATATAAATTATGTTCCTGCCAAGAATATACTTTTACTGTTCGAATAAGATGAATATATTTTTATCCTTTATTTAATCAACTGAGTCTTCATTATTTTTTAGTTATCCATTGTTTATTATTACTATCGATGAGAATTTCAGTCCGCCGGTGTTCCTCAAAGTAGTATCTTAGGTTCTTTATACAGCTGACATCCCAACCCA
>NW_027107005.1:470761-474313 GCF_000696795.3 Halyomorpha halys
ATTATTTAAGCCTGTCAGACTATATGAATGAGGATAGGACTTAGCTTTTTCTAGACTACGTCTATATTTAATAATTTAAAATATCAAATACAAACAATAGATAATAAAAGTGTGAAAAAAACACAACTATTTTTTCTGCCAAGACTCCTATTGGCGCCCTATACTACCTAACAATGGTTGGCAGTCGAAGTTTTTCAATTTGTGGGACCACCACTCAAAGAAAAAAGTCACTGCCCCAGGCCGGATTTGAACCGGCACCGCCAAGACATAAAATTTGCAAGACTGTTTCTTAACCATTGACCGTGCGGACCCACATTAATAACGTTATATTTCATAATATCATGTTAATATTAGTATATTCATCACATTTGTCCCCACTAATTGTTATATAATTTTTTTTTCTTTTAAACAATTTATTAACCCGAGAGAGGTGTAGCCTTGAGCATTTTGCTCACCTGGACACCCCCTGCGTTTTTTATTTTAAATATTGAACCGAGGTAAGAAAGAAGTTCTTAGATATTTGATATACGAAATTTGAATATTTAAGCCCCATATGGAAGAGTTACAATTTACAATTTCAATTTCAAATTGTATTGAAAGTAATCTTAGAGATTCTTTTCATCATCACATCCAGTTATATATTAAAAAAAAAATTATAAATCGCCTACCATGAGATAAATGCTCACAGAACACCTCTTAGGGGTCAAAAATGTGGGACAGTCCTGCCGGGTTAAATAAAAATAAATTTAATTTAATTTCTCAATAGAATCGATATCTAAAATTGTATTTATAAATTTAGTATGTACGGCTGATACAACTGGCATGTTAACATAAAATGTTCATGATAGTCTTTTTCATTTGATGTAAATTCTTTACGTTTCATTTTCATGTAGTACACATTGTCTGAAATGAACTGGGCACCATTTATATAAAGGTGCTTATAAAGCATACACGCTCATAGTTTATGCACTAAATGTATACATATATTTATAAATACATGAATCTGTTTTTATGACAAAAGAAAAAATAATATAAATTGTTCCAGAAATCAGTAAAGGAATAATTAATACCAGGTTGTTTAGGAAATTGATTGCTTAGTCAGTTTGTTGGTTTTTATCATAACTGTGGAAGATTGGAGCAATCAAACAGAAATTTGCATACCTTCCTTGATTGCGGAGATTTATTCGATAAGCGAAACGAAGTGGTTTGGAGACAGAAACTCCTGGTCTTTTGTTATTTGAGACAAGAATAAATATACTACAAAACTGTGAATTATGACTCTAAGGAGTTTAAAATTAACTTTCATTTGGTACTGTAGTTATCACAAAAAATATATATATATATATTTTTCTCCTTTTTATGATCCTAAATAATGGAGAATGAGATGGTTGGTATTGTGACAGATAATACAGAAATAAAGTTCACATTAGGTAATATCTCTACTGTTTTAAGGTGAACCTACATAAATTGCAAATGTCTTTCGTCAGAGGAACGAAAAAAAAAAAGATAGACAATTTATAAACATATTAGAGTTACATGAGTGAATATGAAAAACATAAAAATATAAAAGAGAAAATAATATGAAGTGGAATATAACAAAATGTGACTAAAATGGTTATTGTAAGTCCGCATCAAATTAAAGTTAATGTGATAAAAATATTTATATAAAAGTAAAAAGAGAAACAGGGTTAAGTAGTTGAGAGAAAGTAAAAGAGAAAAACAAAATATAATATAAATCTTTAGTGATTCATACATTACATAGTCTTTTTTTTTACTAAAATAAACACCACATTTTTATTTTCCCCTTTTTAAATAATATAAAATAAACGTTTCGGAGCACTCCTCCATCTCTGGAGTTCTCTATAAATTTTGAAACAATTGATCAATAAAAATTAAATTAATTCCGCACATATTTTTTTTAAAAATATCATTAATGCATATATATTACCTTTTAAAGCGATATTTGTCTACGTCACAGATACACATAGCTCCCTGTGTCAATACAATTTTATTTAGTTAATTTTAAAAAAACATTTTTAAAATAGAAGGTAACAAAGGAATTGAACTTTATTCCTTTTTATAGTTTCTATGAGCCTTTTACACATCGTCGCTTGAATAGAGGTACAACATAAAAAAAAAAATATGTTTTTGACTTTTTTTTAGAACTGGATGTATTCCAAAAATATTATTATAGGCTGTGGTTTCTATTTCTACTGAGGCAATTATATAGACTGTTTCGAATCTATTAGAGTGGTTAATAAGTAACCCCAGACTACCGTATAATCTATGGAAAATATGAAATACAAAATAAACTTTTTTTTGTGCAATGTTCTCCTATTTAAGAAAAGCAACGATATTTATGAACCGATTCAATGTTCAATTATTCTTCACTTTTTGAATAATTATCAAACCATTTATTTTTTATATATCTGAATGAAAAATATCTCTTTTTTCTTTTAAATTAGGTTTATACTTCTTTATTATATCCAATTTTTAATATATTTATGATATCTGGACAATGGCTATGTAAATACAATGCATTGGTCTTGAAATTTACTATCTTTTATTTCTTTATTTTTTTATGGTTTCTTTTATTTTTATTTTTTGTTTTCCATGTATTTCGTAAAGTAGTTAATTTGTATAAGCTGTGAACTAGTTCTCAAGAGAAATTTATAATGAAAAAACAAAAAGTTTCGATTCGTAGCCTATGAAAACTGAAGTAACAAGAAAAATTGTTTAAACTATAATGTGGATTAGGCAGTAATAATAAAGATGATATATATATTTTTCAAAGGTTGATCACAAGATATATAGAATCAAAAGAAAAAAAACTTATAATCACTAAACGAGAAAAAAGCAATAATTTAATTGTTAGTTGAAGAAAATTAATATATTCCATAAATTATGCTTATATGGTCATACTTATACATATGATACACTTTTTTATTCCTTGCTAAAACAAGTTCTTTTGATGGTTGGCTAATCTAAAATTCCCAACAGTGTTGAATGGATTTCCCAATTACACCTAATGATATTCAACAATTGCTATCTAAAACATCAAGTTTTGGTTCTCATGATCCATTTATTTTCATGCTATATTAAATAGAAAACTTAAACAAATACAACCAAACAAATTATCATTAATTTAAGAAATATTTGCTGACAAATCTTCATTAGCCTAGCGTTTGATTTTCATTACAGTACATTTTCTTCCTCACTCTTTCTACCACTTAATTTTAAAGGAATTCTAAAATTAACGCGTCTTGAATTTAATATATTTCTTGCAGTAAAGTGTTGGAAACCCTGTTAATAAATCTACTTGAGAGCTGATATTTTAGGGTTAATAAAAATTGAGCGTTACTTGATAGTATCGTAAGCATAATGATTTGCTTTAAAAAAAAAAGGTTTAAATTTCATACTCCTATTGTCAGTGAATAATGATCCTTCCATTGTATCCCAATCTCTCCAATCCTACATCACCGCCCTTGAAGAATGATGCCAAAACTGGAGGATTAAAATAAATTCCAATAAATCCCACCAAATCACATTTAC
>NW_027107005.1:478643-480243 GCF_000696795.3 Halyomorpha halys
ACAGTTGTAAATAACAATAAATAAATTATTAAAAAAAAATAATTTCATACTTAATAGAGTGGGGGATACCACTCTATTGAGTATGAAATTTAGCTATTAAACCTCAGTGTTTTAATAAATGATGTACATTATAAGATCCATTATTAAATATAAACATCAAAGATAAGAAATACAGCTTTTGAGCTGTAGTCCATACAGATAGGAGGAGGTCGTATATTATTGAGGGAACAGAAGGCCCTACCCTCATTGTGGGCTGTCTGCATTCAGGAGGCACATGGAAGATCAACCCTCCATCCCGCTCTCGTTCCGTTAAGACCCTTGCAACTACAAACCTAACATGACTGCGGTCGGATTAGGCTGCTACTCGAAACATATTTTCGGAAGGAAATTTTTAAAAAGGATCTTTAAGTATTATTTATATTATATTGTGGTTGAGGGTGTGGTCAAAAATAAAACCTATAGTATGATAATACAAACTTAACCAACGTTTCGGCATATAAAGTTTGAAAAGAAGGGAAGAAAAATATATTTTCTGATTGGTGGGTGCAAAGTTCAGTTAAAAATCGAGACTTTTGGAATTTTACTCTCTATTAAACCGCATATTTTTAAACTTCAAAAAATTATCATGCCATTATTCAATTTCAGGCGCATTTTAAATATTGCTCGATTTACTATCTTAAACTTTCCTCTTCCCGTTTTAAGCAAATATTTCAGAAGTAAAATAGGAACATCGTTCCCCAGGGGTCTTAGCGGGGCGGGTCCGGCGGAAAACGATTGACTTTTTCTTGTGTTATGATCTCCTTTTGTGAGATTGTGATATGTTGTGTATCGACCAACTTCCTCGCTATAATTGTCTGTTTAAAAAGTCAGATAAGGCTACCATGGAGGGCGGGAGTTGAGAGTTTCATGCCGTTCGAAACTTAGATTCGGAGTTTAAAATAAATGTAATCATTTTAATTATTAATCAATTTCACAGTCAAAATTTTCGAAAAGTTATCTGTAGTACGTTTCACCAGAAATTGTAGATACTTTCCTCAGGTAAACTTCATTTGTAGTCTTAAGTCTCTCTATGTTTTTGTTATCTTATTTTTTATTTATATATTAATACAATAATAATTTCAAATAAATTCAAAATATTTTCAATCAGTTAAAAAAAAAAATCATAATTTCGATGTATATTATTTTACATTCATATTATATAAGTATGTCTGTTTGGATGTAATTGTATACTGTTTTAACTACTTTTATTTCAAGAAAAAATGCAGATTAAATTTAAAAAAAAAAGTCCTAACAGAAATTATCATTCTTTACTCTTTTATGACTTTAGTGGTTCCATTTGGCCTTAAATCTTACTAGCTATCGATTCTCAAGTGTTAGTTATAAATATTAGGAAGTATTGCTAAGTTTCTCAAATTGAGAACTTGTTAACTGAGCGGGCTAGGGCGAGGGTCCCAGAGCGCTTGTTTCAGAAGGTTGTGGGTTCAATTCCTACCTGGGCTGGTCAATATTTATTTCGCGACGACCTCAAGAAATGAATCTTGATATTCCCACTCTGTGGCTGTATAGATCTTCAAATGGAGGACTTAAACAGCAAAAAAAA
>NW_027107005.1:480578-486717 GCF_000696795.3 Halyomorpha halys
ATTACCATTTATATACACAGTGTGTCGCCAAATTTTAATGAATGAATAGATTAAACTAAATCCGGTGCTAATATAAAGTACTTAGATTGGAAAAAGGGAAATTTTTTACTCTTTATTATGTTTTTCCGTTTTTTCTCCCTCTGAACCAAATTACTTCCCCAGAAAGAAAAATTCCTCCACAAAGAAGAAACCAGGGAGGGGGTTCCGCCATACCTGATACACACCAAAAAAAATATGTGTAAGAAAAAATATATGTATATAGGTACGTTTGTAACACATTTATAAATGTAAATAATTATGAATTAATATTTAAATTTACTAAAATATATTAAAATACGCCTTGTTAAGAGACACAAGTAACGAATCCATTCGTACAAATCCATCCACACTAAATACAAGTATATATACAACTAATATAAATATATGTGTAATCAACTGCCTTACTTCTAAACAAATATAATAATAATAGGTTAGAAAAAACTTCACACAACACTTTTTGCTTTGAAACGCATCCGGTATTAATTAAAAAATAACTAAACTAAGAATTTAAACTTTTAAATACGAAAAAAGTTACATACACCACGCCTGGTTTATATCATTTTTATAGAAAAGAAAGGAATTTTTATCTCTTTTCCTTATCATACTTCAATGATGATGGAAGCAAGACCCACACTTCGAATATAAGCTAACAAAACTAGATGGCCTCTCACCCTCATGTCATCTCTAAACTCGCTCCCTCATATTAACATTTTTCCGATCGATGACTGGTTTTTTTTTTTTTTTAATACTTAAGATTCCTGAATCTTGAAAAAGGAGATAAAGTTTCTCTCTATTCTTAGATTCTAGACGTTTAGATAGAAGATGACCTCTGATAATTTTGTATTAGTACTAAAATCGTGTTGTTTTTTTTCAAATATAACTCCAGCTCATCATTCAATCATTACATTTTTAAAATATTTATTTTTTGATTACTTCTTGTTGGGTTAAGTGAAAAGAATACGGTCCAGCGAAACACTTGAGTAGATAACTAATTCCTGATAATCCTCTGAGGTCCGCGAAATGAAAATGGCTTCTAAACCTTCTAACGTAAAAATGCTATAGAGAGTGCTACCAATGGGTAATTTCATTTTAAATGAGTCAAGTAATTATAACTTAATCAGATATAATTAATGTATTTTTTAATTATTAATTATGAGATATAGTTGACCGTGGATGACGTACGAGAAGAAGATGGTTGGGGGTGCGGTCAAAGAGAACCACAAATAAGTTGGATTAACCTATTTTATTGTGCCAACGTTTCGGCTAGAGTTTCTAGCCTTCTTCAGGGCTAAAAACAAAACAAGATAACAACCACAGTAAGTATAGAAAAAAAAAAGGAAGTATAAACAGAATAACATAAAATGAATAATTTTACAAAATAGAATTAATTCTAATCAATTTTAAATTTGAAGTTATTATATTCCATTATGGGGAGTTTCATGCGTGGAGGATAGAATGGGCTCGGGGATACTTAGGTCGAGATTGTAAATATTGTATATAATTTATTTCACTTAATTTGCTTACATTTATTTATTAGTCTTCATATATACATATAGATAATTTAATTATTTTATTCATTGTTTTATTTTCATTTATATATTATTTCGTATAAAAGTGTACAATTATTAATTATCACTATTACCTATCGCGCAAATTTTTGGCATATTGTAACATTATTAATAAATAAAAGTTTGCATTGATAGAAAAAAAAGTATTAAGGTAGCTTATAACTTAGACTCTTCTTCTAGCTTCGGGTATCGACTTACAGTATAGCATATGACGTATTTATTCTGTTGTAATAGACGTGAATCGACTCTGCATTTGGGAGACGCTCCAAGGGCAGAGCTAACCTCTATGAGTAGTTTAACGTTCCTGTAGAAACGGGTTTTTGAGCGGTTTTTTGGCCTGAAGAAAACTTGCTCTTCTTGCCTAACCGATGGTCAAGAATCCGTATTAATCAAAAAATTATAATCTATTTGGATGCACTCATAAAATATAAAGTAGGGTAGCTTCTCTTCAAATATCGCAATTAGCCCAGATATAACTCCCTGCAAATCCCTCTTAAGGGGGATATCCCTACCTTAAGCAGGTAGCGGAAATCGGATGGAACCCTTCTTGCCACGCCCATAAAGGTCATGAGTGACTTTCTTATTATTATGTTCTCCCCTATACCCTTAAGTTGTAGTATTTCAGTTGTTTTTTTTTTTGTACTATATTATGTTTTAATGCAATATTCAACAGCTTTTGGAAGTTTCTAAAACCATTTTTCATTTTTTTAAAGTCATATAAAGAAACGGAAATATAAGGATAAGAATATTTCTTTATTTAAAAGAAGTTTTTACTACGTACAGTCAACAACAATCCTCGATGTGGCTTGTCAAGTATTTAAATAAATAAAATATTTTTTGTACGTAAACACAGAAATGCTGAAACAAATAAAACAATGGTCAGGGGTAGATTTTTGGTTATTGAATCATTGAAACAACTTCCGGGACATTTTTAAACAAAAGGACAAATTTATCTTGTTTGCATTGACATCGGACAGTTCATCGGCAGTCGAAAAAGGGTCAAATAAACGAGGAACTCGATGATAAAAAACAACGAATAAGTCATGAAGCTGAACAGAAACATGTAAACTGTCTCCTTCATTATTTATAGCAAGCCATCACTGACTCACAAACTTGTTTTGCTCACAGATAAAAAGAAGTGATTCCTAACCAAAAAAAAAATATATATGATAACTTCTTCTAATTATAATACATTTGTTGTGAAATAATATAATCTTTTACTGTTTCTACAAAGGATTTTTACATGCCGGTTATTCACGAATTTCGGTCTACTAGCGTTATCGGAATTGAATATATTACATTTCTATTATTTATCATTTATTTTTATATAGTTAAAAGACAGGAAGTCAGATTTAGTAAATTGCAGCTTTATAGCAGTGAACAAATATAATAATGTTGTAAATGAAATTGTGTGTGCACATTTCATGGGTAAAGACAAGCTGGAATCCGATTTTTGACTCTTTGTTGATTTTGAATATATTACAAACCAATAAGAATAAATATAATGAAATTTTCAATATGAGAATAAGATGATGGGTTCGTTCATTGAACAACACTAATAAGTAAAAATTTATTTATTAGTGCCAAAGTTTCGTTCAGAATTTCAGGCCTGTATCAGGGTTAATAATAAAAAAACAAGATAACAACCATAATGAATAAAAGGAAATAAATATACAAAAATTAGAAACAGAAGAAGAAACATAATATGGGTACATAAGTAGTATTAAAAAAATCTATAGTGGAATATTATAAGGATATTGAAACTGTATGGGAATATAGTAATATTAATATTGTTGAAATTAATTTAAATATAAATGAAGAAGAAAAAAAATTATTGACATAAAAATAAAGATAAATAGATGAAAATAAACTGAGTAAATACAGATACAAATTGAAAACTATTTAAAATTGAAGTATTATAAAAAAAAAAAACATGACATAAAAGAAGAATGACAGAATTAAAGAGTTCCATATAAAGATATAAAAGTTAAGGGAAGTCAGTAATCCAAATAATAGTAATTATATGTGGTGTACATAACATAATAAAGTGGGTGAGGAAGAAAGAATGTGGAAAGATAGGAAAAAGGTGGTAAGTAAAAAAGAATAAAAAATAGTTACTATAAGAAGCAAACTGTCTAGAGTCAAGTTCGAACACCCACCTAACTAGCACAAGTGGGAAAAAAACGTGAATTACAAAATACGTTGAAGAAATCCGTCAGCGGTAGTAGACAACGAATTAACTAAAGTATAAAGATAATTATAAACTTAACTAACTATAATAAAATCTAAATATTAAAAATAAGTAGTTGGGTGTTAAACTTTAATGGAATAATAACTGAACAATGATTTAAAGGGCAGTTTTGTGAAGCGAATCAGGTAACACATTTTACAGCCAGAATAGTCTAGAGGAACATTTTTTTTATGGGTTATATATCAAGAATAGTTGTAAGGAGCTTAAAAAAACAAAACAAAGGGTGTAGTCATACATTAAGTATTTAGGAATATGTTAAGAAAAGGTTTTATTTGTCGGTTTTGACATTGACGGGCTAAGGGTCCGATTGGATATAAATGCTTTCGGAGAAGAGTCTTGATTTTGGAATGTTAGTGTAGAGGTATTGTCGAAATCGAAAGCGTGGTTTAAGGATAACGAGTGTTTAGAAAGTTTTGAAGCAGAAGAATTACGGGAGGAAATAGAATATGTACCGTCATGGTCTTTTAGAAGGTTTTTGGTTACGCTAATGCACGACATGGGATCGGTGTAGGAGTGGAATAGGATCCTTTAGATGTGCGTAGGGTGTTGACTGTTTGCTGTTTGATCTGAAAGCAACTCCAAGGTTGGGAATGGCGGAGCGTAAAAATGTGTGATACTATTTGAAAGAAAGAGGATATATGTTAGTGATCTGTATAAGGAGATAAAAAGGAGTTGTGAAGAACTACCAGAAGAGGGGAGACGATTTTTGTAGTTATGGATCAGTTTCTTAATGACATTGGAGGAGAGGTATGCTATAAGTTTGTGTATGTTATTTTAATAGAAATAGGGATCAGAGAGAGAAACGCGGATAAAGTTGTTGGCTACATGAATTTTTTTTATTATAAAGGTGTTAGGTGTAATTAAAAAACTTCTCTAGTTAATATATATTTCTTTGTATGACTTCAATTTTAAATAATTTTCAATTTGTGCATGTATTTACTTAGTTTATTTTCATGTCTTTATTTTTAGTTATCAATTAATTTTTTCTATCTTACTAATCATATCTTATAGTTTCAATATTCGTGTAATGTTTCACTGTAAATTATCTTCAACACTACTGTATGAAGTACGCCTTCAGCAAAAGGCCAGACGCACATTCAAATTTGATTAGCAAGTGGGATGTAGTGGACTATGTATAATGAAAATAAAACATGGTTAACTGAAAAGGAAAATCTATTGTCTAAGTTACAGATAGTGGGGGTGGCCGAAATAAAACATTTGTTGGGAGATTTTCTGGCAACCGATCCTGATGTTTTTTATGCTGAATTAGGTGGACTTACTCCATTCTCCGGTTATTCCTTCCTTATTTCTTGAATTCCTTCATTTCTTCATCTCTCTCTCTCTCCTCTGCTCCGAGGGGGGGGGGGGACACTTCAGAGTCTCTCTACTCACTCATTTGCGCTGATGATAGTGATAGTGAAGGAAAAAAAAAAGAGAACTGCTGTTGGCAAAAAACAAACAAGATGGCTATGTAGTGCAGGTTGCTTCTCTTTTGTTACTGACAACATGGGCGCTGGTAGTGCCTTTCTTATGGGAGCCCCCCAATCCAATTCAGACTTTCAGTTAACCTTGAGTAACCCGAAACAACTACTTATGTGCCTATATTATGTTATTTTCTTAGTTATGCTGTATTTATTTCCTTCTATTCAATATAGTAGTTACCTTGTTTTATATTAAATATTTCTTTGGCCTTAGTCCCCATGAAGGCCTGAAATTCTCGCTAAAACGAGTTAAATCAATGCTCAAACCTGTTTTTGAGATAATCGCATAAGTTGAGTAAATAAGATGGCACTTTCAATTAAAAGTGGAGCATCTATTAATTTTATCGGAAAATTAGCTGTGATTTCCCAGGTTTAACGTCCCACACGTACCATTTTGTAAGATTTATTTATTCTTATTTACAACTGTATAAAAAAATACGCAACAAGTAAATTTTCTGTAGGTGATATAAAGACATGAGACAAACATGTGGAAAATTCACCCATTGGTAGAACTCAATAAGGAAATCTTACATCTTGTATTTCTGTTAAAACTAAGATCCGAAATGTATGACGATAGTTTTAATTCGTCTACTATTTGTAGCCGAACAAGTTAAAGCGTGAACGTTAACTGGCTCGTAACAGCAGTGGCACCAGTTCAAATCCGGAAATGGGGTCGAATTTTATTTGTGTTGCGGTCCCACGCGAAAACTTGACTCCCCACCATTGTTAGAATAGTGTGGTACCCTGTTGATACATCCTGTCTTTTATAACAAAAGACCCAATAGACAATAAATATCAAT
>NW_027107005.1:487772-493601 GCF_000696795.3 Halyomorpha halys
GTATTTCCTCAGCTGTAATTAGGAATGTCACAATCTCCATTTTAAGAAGATTAAATACTCATTCAGCTACATATACAAATCATAAATCAACAACATATTGTATAACTAATGAAATTTATAAAATTGTTTAAATGAAATGAAAGTCCAAAGTTGTGGTAAAGAAATTATTGTTATTCAATTCCATTAAAATTCTAAATAATTTTTCCTGAGAATTTCAAGCGTCGTTGCAGGGGAGTAACGATTACTCGATAACTTTTGCATTTATTAGCATTTTAATAAACTCTGTTGTTTCATTTTAATTCTAGAAATAACCCCGGCTAATTGGGTTTGAAGTTTCAAAAGTTAAAAAGGAAGGTTGAAGCATTGATTGCACTAAGGCACAAGCTGATCCATACAGTTCAAGAGCTTAATTTTCAGTGAATTTTAATTTCTTCCAATTTTAAAAGTTTATTTATCGTATAATAACAATTAACACTCTTATTATTGAGATAAGGGTCATAAAAGTATAATCATTGCATAAGTAAAATTATATTCGACATTCGATCAGCTGAACTAGAAAGGAAATGGCGTAACTTTAAATGAATACAAGTGATTGAATTGGAGGTTTGCAGAAGAACTAGTTATTTTCACTACTGCGAATCAAATGGTCAGCGATTTACTTAAGCAGTGTGAATCCATGGGGTTGAATATTAATATTGATTAAACAAAAAAAAACAAGTGCACAGAAGGGAAAGGTCAAAGTAATTAACGAGGAAGTGTAAAAATGTAAAATGGAATCCTGCTAGTGAGCAGTTGGATACAAGAAAATTCACTTCGATCGCCGCCTTTCCTGGAACCACCGTGTCAACATCAAACTAACTCTAACCTTTCGCAAGGTGAGCAATGCTATATCCTATTCTAAAAAGAAAATCCAAATTAAACTCAGAAACAGCTATTCATATTTTTAAAACAATTCTCGGGCCACTTCTGATGTATGGCTGTGAAGTCTGGGGAGCGGCACCCTTCACAAAAAGGAAAAAAATTACAATCTTTTCAAAATAAAGTAATAAGAATCGCAGTGGATGCTCCTTGGTTAGTAAGAAACAGCCAATTGCATCGGGAATTACAAATGGAGACAATAGAGGATTAGATGAAAATAAAGTTCCACACCCAATTACCGACAGTTAAAGAAGCAGTGACCTACAACTAAGGAAACCCAACCACAACCCGAAGACTGAACTCCAGGCTGCTGCAGGACATCCTGTTATAAATTCTGTATTTATCAGTTCTGTTATTGTCACTATAAAATTGTATTTTATCTTAATTTCTTTTTTTTTCTTTTCATCTTTTTCTAAAGTCCACTTTCTTTTTTTTTCATTAGAATTCAATTATTTATTTTGTTAAATCCATAAATGTCATTGTTTCATTTATTTTTATTTTTTTTTTATTATTTATTTATTGATATTTACAATTGTATAAAAAATACAACAAGTAAATTTGATCATAATGACATAATGATATGATACAGCATGTAGAGAAACTACCCAGTAGTAGAACTCTAAAAACAGTTTACAATATAAGGTCGCGTTTCAGGCGCCTCGGAGGATTACCAGAAATGGAAGAGGAAGCAAGGTTAGAAACTAGTGGGTTTGGGTGGTTAGGGAGTTTATTATGGAAGGAATAATATCGGGTTCGGGCTAGATCGGTTACATAAGGAACATTTAGGTCTTTATGGGTGGTTTTATTAGTAACAAAATAAGGAGCATTGAGGATTTTACGAAGGATTTTGGATTGTAATGATTGGATCCGAGAGGAATTCGAAGGTTTAGTGGAGCCCCAAAGCTCAACTCCGTACGTCCAGATGTATCATTTATTAAATTTACTTTTATCTTTTATTAAGAATTATTATTTTAATCCATTTATTTTATCTTAATTTTTTGTTTTATTTGTAACATTGTAGTTAAGGGTGTCTTTTGTATAAGAATATACCCCCTCCCATAATTAATTGTTAAAAAAAAATAGCTGTTACATTAACCATGTAAGGCCCACCAGGCCGATTAGGTATTAAATAAATAAATAAATTACTTTAACATTATCGGTCTTCTGGACAGGAAAATAAGATATGATCCTGTATCCATCTTAAGATATAAGAGAAACTAGGCTGGATAAGGAAAAAAACAACAAAGTACATAAATATCTGAAAGATGCATTCTTTTCTTTACCTGGAAGTCTAGGCTAGTAGTAGACTTCCTCTTGTCCGAAAAAATAAAACTCTAAGTGAAAGGAAATATATTTATGTCTTTATTTAATCTTCAAAAGGATATTTACTACGGTTTTTATTTTATTTTTATATTAATAATTTACTATTCAGATTTATTTACAATATTCATTTTTAATCTTAAATATTTTAGATAAAATTTAAGTATATCAATTATTTGATATATCTAAATATATAAATTTTCAATTGAATTTGTTCGATGATATTTTTTTCTTTTTTTATGTTAACAATTGTGTTACTTATTTTTTTTAATTTCACTTACCTTTATATTGATTATGTAGACACTTTAAGAATTTTTTTACGAACGTAAAAATATTCTAATTTCAGTTTTTAACGGAAATACACGTTTTAAAATTAGCTTAATTCCAAATAACCAAATCTCACAAAATGGTATGCGTGTGTATTTGGAAAGCCTGGCTCATAAACTAAAAATTGAACGAAAATGAAATTGCTTAAATATATTCTTTTAATTATTGCCAAATTTTAGTTATTGATAGTATTACAATCTTCTACAAATTTGGGCAATGGGTGTGAGAATTGTACACTTTCATAAGAAAAAAATCAAAATAATAATAAATAAATTTAAAAAAATATAAATATAAAAATAGATAAATAAAATCTCTACATAAGAAAAATAAATAAATGAAATTATTGTAATCAAACTAATTGAAATAAATTATATACAATATTTCCAATCTCGACCTTAGCCCACTCTATCCTCTATGCATGAGGAGTAGAGTAAGACCCTTCCAGATCTCAGCACAGCCCTCTCACCACATCACTGGTAGTGAGCCTGTGAAGACTGAATCACTCTACATGAGCGGTGCATCTGGCCTTTACCAGAACTCCAATTATCAATTTATTTTATAAAAGGTCTCTTGGCCACCACCGTTTCAACCTTCGAGATGGATTGTAAGGATTGGTGGAACTAGATAAGGATTTAAATTACTTTTCGTTAAAATCGACCAACCTGATGTGCCACTTTTTTTCATGATTTTTTTTCCGTTTTCTCTAAAACTGCTTTAACGACTTTGATTTAACTCGATATTATTATTATATGGGTGGCAGACCATGGAGGTCTAAGTCCTCTTATGTATGTATGTATTTCCTAATACATCACGCATTTCTTGACGTGTTTTTTTCGTTGGGTGGGTTTGTCACTCCCACGCATATTTTTTGTAAGTGGCACCCATTGGCTAACGGGCCTCAAAAATGCCCGGAATGACTGAGTTTTGCATTATTTTATGCTTGAAAAAAGCCCGGGTGGGGCCGGGATTCGATCTAACAATCAGATCTGGTAGACTGGCGCTTCGCCACGCTGCTACCACTGCCACTAGATAATACCAATGGATAATCAAGTAATATTAAATACGTATTATTCTCATTAAAATAGTCTGAAAGGACTTTAATGCCAAACAAAAAAAAAAATCTTCCTCTAAAGTATCTAAAGTAGTTCAAATAATTAACTATCTTTAATTGTTGGTAGTAATAAAGAAGTGATGGATACCAACTATCAAAGAATTTGATAATTAACTTAAGGAGAAATAAAGAGTAATAGTCGTATAAATAAGTCAGACCATTGTAAGTGACAAAAAATTTAAAAACAATACATCACTAATTTTCAAATCACGGAATAATAAAAACAATAAGTTTATATTTTTAAAAATCCAAAATTAGCTCGGTGTTCCCAATGTGCCTCTCAACTTAGTTAATCTTTTTCTCTCTATTTTTTTAATTCCATATCAAAAAAAGAAATAGTAAACATTTGATCAGGGGTTGACCAAGGCGTAGTTGGGTGTATTGTGTAAAGGCCAACCTCCAATATGAAGTTTTAAAATGGTGAGAGCTATCCATACTTTCACAGAATTTTCAAATTATTTCACAATCATCTTTCTACAATATTGTTTTTTGTAAGAGACTACTGCTCAGTAATTTATTTTATCCTTCAGAGATGAGAGAGTTGGTAGTATTGCAACTCGCGAAATTTTGAAAATTCGAAATAAATTAAACGCATGTAAATACTAAGCAATATTATACTAATACAATATTTATCAATTGAAGATTTCATTAAAAATGTGGTGTAAGACATACCTGGAACTTTGAGATAAAACAAACTTAAGGGGAAGTTCTATAAATCTTTTAGCAAATTATAAACCCTTTTCCTGTTCAAACTAGTTACTCACAGGCATAATTGACTACTTTAAACCATTCGAAGTTAATGGATTCAGTAATTAATTGTTTGTTTTTTTTTTAGTTCAACAGATAAAATCAATTTAGAAGAGAATAGGATGTCTTAGACCACTTGTACTTTAAACGGCTCAATTATACCACCCTTTCTTTCCCCTGTAGGTATGAGTATCTGATATTTATTCCTTACATTCCAGGGGTTCATTCAAAGAGAAATGAAGGGTGAGTCTGTTTGAAGGAGCCCTCTCAAAGGTAAGGACGGAATTTCAGAAAGAATATAAATATAGAGAGAATATACCCCAGAAGGAAAAAAACAGAACTGATATGACAACCCAAGCCTAAACATTAAATTAATTAGTAAATTCCATAGCTGTAATAGAAAACCGATAATATCTTATCTTATTTATTAATTTTCGCTTAGAAAAATTAAATATAGGACCTATCAGATAATAAAAAAATTAAATATGTACCGCTCAACCTATAAAGAGTTCGAGGTACAGTACTTTATAAGGCTGAGTGGACTTCGGAGGGCTCCCGAACTCACAGGGTTGACTTACGGCTAAAGTGAAACAGAAAATAATTATATGCCACAGCCGGATTCGAAACCCAATCCTTGTAGTTAATAGCACATTACTAAGCACACTCCTCATATATAGAGCAGATAGTAACAGCATAATAAAAATTAGAAAATAATACTATTAAAATTTTACGAAATAATAAGTTAATAGTTCTACTAATACAATAGCTAAAATTAATCGATTAAATAATTAAAAGCAATCTTATCGAATGTGACGATGCTTCAATTTCTAAAATGAAAGGGAACTAAAATTTTGTATTTAGAAAATAAAAAAGTATCAATATTTATAGACAGTTTGTATCTGACAGAATTTACTAAATGTAATACTATGTGGGTATAATAATATTTGGAGGAATCTCTCTCTGAAAGTTGATCCATACTCATCCATTACGTCACGTCTCGTTTCTGACTGAAAATGTCTCCCTCAACGCTGTAGACAATTCATACATAGAATTGTAATTGGCTTTATTTGTTGCAAATAAATTATTTTTAAGTTTTTTTTTCTTACTTTTTATATTGATATTAACATTTAGATGGTAGCGCAGTGGCACTGTGGTTAAGCACGATGCTACTAACTCCAAGGACCCGGCTGGGCAAAAAATTGTTTTCAGTTACATAATTGATGTGAGTCAACCCTGTGGGTTCTGGAGCCCTCCTGGGGCTCACCGAGCCTCATAATGTGGGTAGCCGTAATTGAGTAAAAATCTGGCTGTCGAGCTGGTCTAGTAACAATATTTCCTTACAAAGTACTGAACCCCTCACCATTCATGGGTTGTAGCTGTACAGCTTTTAATACCCTTTTTAATTA
>NW_027107005.1:494406-494929 GCF_000696795.3 Halyomorpha halys
CGTAAACATATAAAACCACTCAGGATTTCCTCCAATTCAAACTTTATTATGAAACGTTTTAGTAAAAAAATTTAAATGATGCATGATATACTTGGGAATGGCTCTGGACAACCAAAACATCTTCAACTTGGATAGTGTGAAAATAATAAAATTTTGTTTAGTTACTCATAACGTTTACAATAAAATTATGCACCCTAGAGTAGGAAATATGACCCGAAATCAAATGTTCATGTAAAACCACCGAACCCTAATAAACATAGTTATTATGAACATTGCTTTATTGCTACGATTTAGAGGCCCAAAAATCGCATGAATAATGGAAATAATGGCCTACCAGCAGTGTAATATATCATCAAGAGGAGATTAAATAAAATATATAGATGCTGTCATTGCTTAAAATTTAGGCTCCATAAATAAAATCAAATAACTAAATAGCACATTACTAAGCACACTCCTCATATATAGAGCAGATAGTAACAGGATAATAAAAATTAGAAAATAATACTATTAAAATTTTACGAAA
>NW_027107005.1:495569-495894 GCF_000696795.3 Halyomorpha halys
ATATCATCAAGAGGAGATTAAATAAAATATATAGATGCTGTCATTGCTTAAAATTTAGGCTCCATAAATAAAATCAAATAACTATCTTTGCCCCCTGTATAAGGGATTTGGGCCAAACATAAATTCATATTTTTTTCAGAAAAAATATATTTTTTATGCCTAAAGTTGGGCAAAAATTAATTACAATACCAATTACTTGCCAATTACCGTAATTTGGAATCGAAAAAATTTAATTTCAATTACTTGCCAGTTACTGTAATTTGGAATGGCAGAAATACAATTACAGCTACAAATACTTGGCATTGTTATTTTTTTTTCTAGAATT
>NW_027107005.1:496989-503685 GCF_000696795.3 Halyomorpha halys
GTGTTTTACAGCAGTTCAAGCGAGTTAGATCTTATTCCTTCTTCTCTGTTTTTACATTTTGCTTTCACCAATACTTAACTTAGGATGCTTTTTAAACCACTTATTAAACTATAGTAAAGAATTGAACATATTTATTCAATTAGGATTATCTATTTACTCATCATATAGCAGAAATTATTTCTATCTTAAAAATTCATCATAAAACACTATATTCTGTTTTAATTATTAATAATAAATAGTAAATATGTATAAAATAATAATAATAATTATTATTATATACAAGACATAAATAATTTTATTTAATTTCAGTAAACTAAAATAAAATAAAGCAAAAAAAAACAAAAATAGAACTACTAAGTAAAAATATTGGAAGATTATCACTCCGCACATTAACATTGAATATGTTAGTATGCAGCAAACTATATATTCTGTTGTCAGTTTGTGGAGTTGGTGATATGTAAATGCGTCTATATATATTTTAATATGTTTCCAATACTAGTGAAACAAGTTTACATATTCATAAACGAATCTGTGATTAAATGAATAATTATTTTATCTATTATAATAGTGACTTTGTGATTCATCACAATTGTAAAAGTTCTTTTGTGTTGTTTCCATGGGTGATGCTGAGGTTGTTAGGTTGTAAAAAGGAAAGAAACAAGAAAATGTAACGACAGCTGCTGTCCCCTCGGCTATCGATTCAGAAGAAGGGAAGCATGAAGAAGAAATGAATAAAGTTGAAACGAAGGAAGTGAGAAGGCTACTCAGCCAACTGGGGGAGAACCACCCCCAACCTCCGTGCTCAAATATCTCTTCAAAACACAGCACAACTCATGCTGACTCAAACTCAGTGTAAAACAACTTGTATTTAATGTTAAACACAATGGATAGTACTAAAGAGGCTTTGATTGGTAGGAACAAATAATTAAAGTAAAGTTATTATATAATCTTATAAGTTCATAAGCAATTCGTGTTAAACAGTAAACAATCAATGATGAATAAAATAATTTTATTCTCTGAAATTAAGAAAAAACTTTTTTATTGCACTAGTGAAATAAAAAAAAAATTAAATGATTATGGATACCAATCTTTACAATAAATACTAGGCTATATATAAAAACATTTTAGTTTTGAATCTTATATTCAGAATTTTAAGTGGCTTACATTAGAAAAAAAATAAACAATGGTTACAGAAAAAAAAAATGAAATATATACATAAAAAAATATTAGCTTTGTAAAACATGTTTTATTATTTTGTGAACATAGCGTTTAAAAGATAATTAGTGGTAATTAATAGTTTATTTTATGAATGGATTTTCAAAAAAAAGGTTGCTTTAATGTTATTAGTAGCAGTTTATGTAAAAAAAAATTGTCGAGGGTAGCTGAGAGTTTTGTAGTATGGTTGTTATTTTTGCATAACGGGTTTTTTGATTATTATCAACGATGAATATTGATTTTTTTTCCAGTTTTCAACACTGTTAAAAACGTTGAACTCAAAACGGGTGAAATGTAGCCGAATAAATGACTTAAGAATTAATTTGTTTTAAGATCTTAATTTGTATATTTTCTAAGTATGGTAGCATTTAAAAATTTATTTTCATCATTTCTCTTGGTATGTTCTGTGAATCTAAGAGACCAGTACAAATTTAATAATTCTATAAATTATCTCTATTGATGGGTATATAACTATAGACTAAAATTTTATTTTCATTACAAAATCAAGTTACTGGAACGATTGGTGTTACATTAAGAAGACATCAGGCTTGCTAATAAATAATGTAGAAATACCCTTGCAAAATATAATTGTATATCCAAATTGCCATGAATTTTTGACAAATTGCTTGGTGTACACGTTGCTCAAATGCCTTCGCTTGGTTTACACGACTGATTTCGAGTACTCTTTTCGTTAGTTGTGTGTACTAAAAAAAATTACGGGATAAAATATATGAGAAACGAACAAAGTTTAAAATTAGATATAAATATTCAATGACGTTTTAAAGGATTCCAAGATTGACAAGGAATCTAAAGCAAGAAAAAAAAACGACTTAGTTTCATTACAAGCCCGGTTTCTGTTAAATCATTTATCTGTCTCTTAAATCATAAATCTTAAAAAAAAATTATTATATTTTTCTATGATTTAATACATTAGGAATTTAATCGAAATTAAATTGAATAAATCAGTATCACAGATGTGTGAAATTATTCAGATTCAACGTGTTTATGGAATGAGGTTTTATAACATTCGAATATACCTTAAATACCGTTGTTATTTAATTGATATTGTTAAAAACAAATGAAGAAGTTAATTGCCTTCGGTATCCGAGAGAGGAAGGACAATTTAATTTGTGGATATTGCAGTTTACCACCTGAGAGAAATTTATAGTACTAATAAACACTGTGACAATTAATTAAATGAACTGATAAATTAAATTAACACTGTTATTAAATTTATAATAATATTTTAAAATTATACTAATAAAATCCGAATAATCCTCACTATCTCAATAAATATAAATCCTTAGGAAATTTAGATACCAAAACAATAGGACCAAAGAAGCAACAATATTTCACTCCACTTATCAAAAATAATAGTACCAAAAAAAAAAGAAAAGAAAATGATAAAAATATAGTTTAATTTCTCACTAAAAATAAATTGACTGATTGATTGAAATCTGTAATTATAAATGCTTTTAAAAGCTGTAATAAAAAAAAACCGGAATTTACATAGAAATTTTCTAAATATTCAGATTTATGCATTACAGAAATTTGCCCTCAACCCTCCTTTGATAAAACTTATGTAACTGAGTATGATATAAAACAAATTATGTAATCCCATAACAAAAAAATGATGGGTTTAATTATTCACTCAAACATCTTAACTCCTCAATTAACACAATTTACAAATTCTATCAGAAATACACCCTGGGAACCAAAAAATCTCTGATAGTAGACCAATCTATAAGAAAGGCAATAAAGAACAGTTAGATAATTACAGACCTATCTCTATACTATCATCTGTAACAATAATATTTAACTATATTTTTAGTTATAATGTATAAATAAATATTTTCTTGACTACATACAAAATGATCAATACAAGTCTGTATGGTTTTAAAAAAGGGAAAGGTATTAAGCAACTATTACTTGATTTTACAAATTAAATACTAATTTGGTGTATAAAGGCAAAACAGTGTTTATGCCCGATAAAACCTCTTATAGATTATGTAGCCGACCCCAAAATCAAATACCATGATTTAGACTTATCTTACAATAATTATTATATAATATTTTCCTGTAAAAAATTAAAATCTGTTGAAAAATATAAATATTCCGGGGCTACTGTGGATACCACTTTTTCTTTAGAATCCAATAAAGTAAATGTCCAAAAGAGATTACGAGTATGCTGATTTAAAATTTATTACCTCTAATGTTCACCTAAAAGTGGAGAATGGTGTAGAAAACATTATTTGAATCAACATTAAGATATAGGGTCAATGTTTTTATGTGACAGTCATCCATCAAAACCTGAAAATATAAAACATAACGATAACACACAGCTGTAACAAAATAGAGAAATCTAAAAATCGTTGCCACTCTACCACCTAAATTTGTTTACTTTTACTAAAGTATTAGAAAATTTATAAATAATTTAATTTTTAAGGAAATAGTTATTTACCATAAATAAGACCAAAGTATTTTGTCCACTATATAACAACAGATTTATGAAACGCACGCGATACTATATGGTACCATAATTGTTCAATTGTCGACCCAAAGAACTAATAAATATACCAATCACAACGCAAATTAAAAACAAATCTTTAACTTTTTTGAATATTGATTTTTCTTGATTAAATAACTGCCTGTGAATTTTCTTATCTTCGAATAACGAACTCAATTCAGTATGTTTGAATAAATGTATATATGTGTGTGAGTATGTATGTATATAATTAAAAAGAAGTACTTAGATTTTTGGTTTATAATATTCTTAAATTATTTAGTTATAGTGTATATTTAAATACTCTTCGGTTTCCATGATCTTTAGTTTTATTATATTCCTTAATTGTATATTGCATCATATTGTATATGTTATGTTGTATATTATGTGTGTACATATATTCAAAACCTTATATCTTCTTCTAAATCATAGGGTGGCTGATTTCTAATAATATAAATGAAAAAGTATTAAACACAAATGAACTAACATAAATTAAACAAAATGAACAATTATTGTTTATATACATATTTATAAGTTTAATGGAAAATCAAAAACACCAAATGTAGAAAAAATAAATAAATAAACAAACAGGGAAAAAAAAATTTAAAAGTTAAATGGTCTAAAACATTAGTGGTTTTGAATAACAATTGCATTGAAGTAATTGTAAAACACAATTACAATTACAGTAATTGAATTATCAATTACAATTACTTTTTTATGCTATGTTATTGAAATTACAATTATAATTATTTCTTGAACCTTAATATTTCAATTATAATTACATGTAATTTATCTAGTATGTAAATGAACAATTATGTAAATAAATTTTAAACCAGATATCATTTCCATATTTTAGAGCTAGTTTGAAAAAAAAATTTTTTTCATTTTCTTGTATTGGTAATTACGATTACAATTACTTGTAATTCTAGAAAAAAAATAACAATGCCAAGTATTTGTAGCTGTAATTGTATTTCTGCCATTCCAAATTACAGTAACTGGCAAGGAATCGAAAAAATATAATTTCAATTACTTGCCAGTTACTGTAATTTGGAATGGCAGAAATACAATTACAGCTACAAATACTTGGCATTGTTATTTTTTTTCTAGAATTACAAGTAATTGTAATCGTAATTACCAATACAAGAAAATGAAAAAAATTTTTTTTTCAAACTAGCTCTAAAATATGGAAATGATATCTGGTTTAAAATTTATTTACATAATTGTTCATTTACATACTAGATAAATTACATGTAATTATAATTGAAATATTAAGGTTCAAGAAATAATTATAATTGTAATTTCAATAACATAGCATAAAAAAGTAATTGTAATTGATAATTCAATTACTGTAATTGTAATTGTGTTTTACAATTACTTCAATGCAATTGTTATTCAAAACCACTAATGTTTTAGACCATTTAACTTTTAAATTTTTTTTTCCCTGTTTGTTTATTTATTTATTTTTTCTACATTTGGTGTTTTTGATTTTCCATTAAACTTATAAATATGTATATAAACAATAATTGTTCATTTTGTTTAATTTATGTTAGTTCATTTGTGTTTAATACTTTTTCATTTATATTATTAGAAATCAGCCACCCTATGATTTAGAAGAAGATATAAGGTTTTGAATATATGTACACACATAATATACAACATAACATATACAATATGATGCAATATACAATTAAGGAATATAATAAAACTAAAGATCATGGAAACCGAAGAGTATTTAAATATACACTATAACTAAATAATTTAAGAATATTATAAACCAAAAATCTAAGTACTTCTTTTTAATTATATACATACATACTCACACACATATATACATTTATTTAAACATACTGAATTGAGTTCGTTATTCGAAGATAAGAAAATTCACAGGCAGTTATTTAATCAAGAAAAATCAATATCCAAAAAAGTTAAAGATTTGTTGTTAATTTG
Source organism: Halyomorpha halys (assembly GCF_000696795.3). Taxonomy (NCBI): domain Eukaryota; kingdom Metazoa; phylum Arthropoda; class Insecta; order Hemiptera; family Pentatomidae; genus Halyomorpha; species Halyomorpha halys. Next base: position 502,655 of record NW_027107005.1, read on the forward strand.
CGTTGTGATTGGTATATTTATTAGTTCTTTGGGTCGACAATTGAACAATTATGGTACCATATAGTATCGCGTGCGTTTCACAAATCTGTTGTTATATAGTGGACAAAATACTTTGGTCTTATTTATGGTAAATAACTATTTCCTTAAAAATGAAATTATTTATAAATTTTTTAATACTTTAGTAAAAGTAAACAAATTTAGGTGGTAGAGTGGCAACGATTTTGAGATTTCTCTATTTTGTTACAGCTGTGTGTTATCGTTATGTTTTATATTTTCAGGTTTTGATGGATGACTGTCACATAAAAACATTGACCCGATATCTTAATGTTGATTCAAATAATGTTTTCTACACCATTCTCCACTTTTAGGTGAACATTAGAGGTAATAAATTTTAAATCAGCATACTCGTAATCTCTTTTGGACATTTACTTTATTGGATTCTAAAGAAAAAGTGGTATCCACAGTAGCCCCGGAATATTTATATTTTTCAACAGATTTTAATTTTTTACAGGAAAATATTATATAATAATTATTGTAAGATAAGTCTAAATCATGGTATTTGATTTTGGGGTCGGCTACATAATCTATAAGAGGTTTTATCGGGCATAAACACTGTTTTGCCTTTATACACCAAATTAGTATTTAATTTGTAAAATCAAGTAATAGTTGCTTAATACCTTTCCCTTTTTTAAAACCATACAGACTTGTATTGATCATTTTGTATGTAGTCAAGAAAATATTTATTTATACATTATAACTAAAAATATAGTTAAATATTATTGTTACAGATGATAGTATAGAGATAGGTCTGTAATTATCTAACTGTTCTTTATTGCCTTTCTTATAGATTGGTCTACTATCAGAGATTTTTTGGTTCCCAGAGTGTATTCCTGATAGAATTTGTCAATTGCGTTAATTGAGGAGTTAAGATGTTTGAGTGAATAATTAAACCCATCATTTTTTTGTTATGGGATTACATAATTTGTTTTATATCATACTCAGTTACATAAGTTTTATCAAAGGAGGGTTGA
>NW_027107006.1:0-325 GCF_000696795.3 Halyomorpha halys
ACAATAATGTCACTAGGAAAAAGCTATGGGAAAAAGTAATTTTTTAAAAAAACAATTTTTTGCCTAAAACAAAAACATACTACGTACCGGATGGGGAGTATTAGGGGGAAAGAGATGCAGATGTACGAAGGCCGGGCAGAGTGGTAAATAGTTTTTTTATTACTATTTTGAAACCTTGTTGTTTGTTAGTTTTGAAAGGGCGTTTAACTGCCTGGTCATCAACGCCCGTTTGTCGTTGGCTTTGGTAAGGCCCAGTTGTTTTAGTCATAGCTTTGGTATGGTGTACTGATCCACACCAATTATAATTAAATTTGTGGCAATTATA
>NW_027107006.1:3845-5000 GCF_000696795.3 Halyomorpha halys
TTGTAGTATAAAAGTGGGTAACTGATCCATCAATAGGTGGTGGGGGTAAAGCGAGACCCTCATAATGCAATGGCGGTGATCAAAAAAGAAAATGGCGGCTGAGTAGACTCAGCCTCACAATAAAGCGCTGAACGAAAAGAAAAAGGTCGCGAGACCCTCATAATAAAAATAGCAACAATAAAAAACAAAATGTCGTCCGGGTAGACTCAGCCTCACAATAAAGCTCTGAACGAAAAGAAAAAGGACGCAAGACCCACATATTAAAATAGGAACAATAAAAAACAAAATGGCGTCCGGGTAGACTCAGCCTCACAATAAAGCGCTGAACGAAAAGAAAAAGGACGCGAGACCCACATATTAAAAATAGCAACAATAAAAACAAAATGGCGTCCGGGTAGACTCAGCCTCACAATAAAGCGCTGAACGAAAAGAAAAAGGACGCGAGACCCTCATAATAAACATGGTGGCTATCAAAAACAAAATGGCGGCCGGGTAGACTCGGTCCCTGCGATTATGGCGGTGAACGAAAAGAAAAAGGACGCGAGACCCTCGTAATAAAATGGTGGCTATGAAAACAAAATGGCGGCCGGATAGACTCAGCCCCTCCCAATATGGCGGTAAACGAAAAGAAAAAGGACGCGAGACCCTCGTTATAAAATTGCGACTATAAAAAACAAAATGGCGGCCGGGTAGACTCAGCCTCTTCTAAAACCAGTAAGCCTCTCAAACAGCATAAAAACAAAATGGCAGCCGGGCACACTCAGCCCCTGGTGGCAGTCACGTGACTTAAAAGAGGGCGTGGCCTGATGAACACGTGAGTGGTTAAGGTTATGTCGAACTAAATTTAAATTTTAATCCCCCGCCAGGGGGTCACGTGACCAAATACTAACCTCTGATTGGCTGCCTAATGATCACGTGATAGACCACGTGACAGACCACGTGGGTGGTTTAGGGTGGGTCGAGCCGAACATTTGAATTCAAATCTCCCGCCATGTGTGACGTCATCAAAATGCTGGCTTCTGATTGGCTCCTCACGGAAGCGCCTCAGCTCCCCCATATTCTCTCTACTATTATGCGTTTTAATAATAATGAATAAAGGGGAATAATGGTAATAATAGTGAATAAATGGTAATCATGATAATAATAATGAATAAA
>NW_027107006.1:5050-7503 GCF_000696795.3 Halyomorpha halys
TAATAATAATGAATAAAGGGGAATAATGGTAATAATAGTGAATAAATGGTAATCATGATAATAATAATGAATAAAAGGGAATAATGATGATAATGGTAATAATAATGAACAATTGATTATAATAATAATGAATAGATAAATTTTATGTGGGCCCACCCAATTGATTTTTAGTCTCTCGTGATGGGTCCAACTACTCGGTAAAGATATACTTCGTTAGGATAAATTTTATTTCCGCGCGTTTGATATTTAAATTATTCGCGATGGAAGGAAAAAAGTCGCCCACATCAAAAGAAATGTATGATTTTCTAAAAGGATGAGCGAGGAATGTAATAAAATAATTGATAGATTAGACGAATTTGCGGATAGGATTTGTAATGGTATTGTCCAAAAAGAATAAAATATCGCGGTAGTCATTCAAGTTGAAAAAAAAAACTGAAGATATTGTCAACTATGAAATTAATGCGAAAACTAATGAAAATGAAAATTTAGAAAGAGAATTTATTGAGTATGTAAGTGATGAAAAGAATATAAAACAGATGGGTTGGAATATTGGTGTTCAGAAGATGAAGCATTAGCTGTTACCGAGGTCACAAATAATTCTGAAGAGCCTAATAATTTTCAAATAATCAGACGAATTTGAAAAAAAAAAAAGAAGAAGAGTAATGAAAAGGTGGAAATTATAGATAACATAGAATTTCTAGAACATAAGCTAGCCAGCAGGATGGAGCTCATGGAGTGTGAATTAGATGAAAATTCAGAAGGAGAAGAAATTAATTCAAAAGAAGATATCAATTTAGAAGACGGAACAAGTATAATTCCAATACCGGAAACCCAATATGAAAAGGTTATACCACCAGAAGAACCAGACAGGTCCTTCTAAAAAGAAATGAATGACATCAACTCGAGGAAGCAAACACATAATAAGGAATGAAGAAAACTATAATGAAGATGAGATAGATCAAGAAGAGTCCTATGAAGAGCCCCACTTAAATCTTTTAACTTTACAGCAGCCAGTTGGTCCGGAAGAAAATTTGACGGTGGCATATTCAGTCATCTTAAATGGAATTATAACACAGACACCATTAATGACGTACAAAGATAATTCACAAGGAAGAAATAAGGAAAAATCAACAGAACGAAAGAAGAGGACATTAAGGAAAAAATATAAGGAGTTTAGACAGTTTTTGTATACAAATCAAGCATCCCCGGTTGATACTCCCCGGTAATTATTTGCGGGGGAAGGTTAAGAAAAAATTCTAGTGGCCGTTACTCCTGGTTGAGAATATTGTTATATCTTGGAATATGGAAAATGGACTTAAAATGTTGGAAATAACTATTGATTATCGGCCTGAAGGTCTTGATATATAAAATATATATTACTAAAATTAATATTTAAAAATAATCATTAATAAGAAAAGTTAACTTCATTCAAATATTAACTGCATTAATTTAATTTAAAATAATTATCCAAATGTAGTCCAGGAGTAAATATTAGTATTGGAAGAGCACCTTAAAGAAAAAATGAAAAGTGTGTTGGATCCACTTATTTATTTTATTTTATTGTTATTTATTAAATTTAAATCAATTCGGAAATGAAGACTCTGAAATCGAAGCACACTCCAGTTTCTCCTTATTTCCCTGAAGTAGGATTGATTGATTCAGTAGGGATAGTTTAAGAAAGAAGAAAGAGAAATCTTCATAAATCTCAATAGTACTAGGATCATAATTATTGATAGATCCAAGATGAAAAAGACAAGAAGTAATTTATTAAATTAGTGGTGCTCGATTTTTGATGATCAACTTGGGGAAAATATGATTACATTCAGGTATGCTAATCCGAGTATTTGAAATGATTAAAAAGGAAAAAAATCCATATAAATAAATAAATAAAATGAGCGTTCGTAATACAATAAGAAAGAAAAGGATCATAAATTCAATTGAATTTTAAAGAAATATTTATTTTTTATTCATAAAGTTAAAGGATCTTATTTATTTAAATCATTACCTTATTTTGTTTGTAAAGAAACAACCACTAACAAGTTAAAGTGTTGATTATATTATAATTTCAAGAAGTATTATTATTTGCCATAATATTATTTCCGAGCAATGTAGTATATTTATAGTATTTAATTAGAACAATTACAGTATTTAACATGGGTTAAATGGTGTCAAGTAGAAAAAGTACCTGTCTAACCGGACTACAAAAAAAAAAAAAAATAATAATATATATGTGTGTGTGTGTTTTTTTTTTTGTTTTTTACGAGGGTCGGTGGAAATCTTCAAAAGACACGGATAGGCCCGTACCTATCCGTGTGTGGGATTTTTACCCACTAATACCACCGCCCTACACCTGTTCATTCCTCTCCACGGGACCGCCGCTAGGCATAACTTCATGGAGGGAAATGGCTGAGTTCGCTCCCAGTTCGCTACCATTCTTCGCATGGTTTTTACGT
>NW_027107006.1:8425-9272 GCF_000696795.3 Halyomorpha halys
TTCCTGCTAGTTACTAGGAGAACTTCGGTCTTGTGATCTGCAAGTTGCAGGCCTACCGAAGACAGGCAACCGCGGACCGTAGCAACAGCCTAGTTAGCGATGAGGGTAACTTCTTCCAAGTATTTCGCGGCAACTACAACTGCAACGTCATCCGCGAATCCAACAACTGTGGCTCCCTCCGGCAATGTCAATTTAAAGATTGCGTCGTACAAGACGTTCCACAGAATAGACCCTAATACCGAGCCCTGTGGGACACCACCAGTCACCTTGTATCTCCTTTGGCCAATGTCTGAAGAATAAAACAAAACTCTATGTTTAAAGTAGTAGTGAGAATTCTCATAAGATAGGCTGGCACCGCCATAGTCCGTAGGGCATCTATTATACAGGTCCATCTTGCAGTGTTAAAGGCATTCTTAACGTCACCTTAACTATACTTAACGTCTAGCGTGATGATTGCTGCATAACACTTAGCACCTCTCCTCCACCTTCCTCCTACAATTGCTGTACGGCCCATCTCGACTACCAATCCAACAGCATCTATCGTGGATCGCTCTTTACGAAATCCGAATTGAGCTCGCGAGAGGCCATTAACTCCCTCCGTGAACTCTTGAAGCCTGAGGGAAAAAAGGATTTTCTCAAATGCCTTACCATAGTATCCAATAAGCAAATTGGACGATAGATTGACGGGTCCTCCAGTCTTTCCTTACTCTTTGGAATAAGTACGAGGCGCTGTCTCTTCCAAGGTTTCGGGATTGAGCCTTCACGAATACAAGAACTGAAGAGATCGATGAAAAGTTCTGGCATTTTCCTGAGAGCCACCTTCAGGGCCACATTCGGAATTCCGTCC
>NW_027107006.1:11542-22330 GCF_000696795.3 Halyomorpha halys
CCCCGGGTATTTTATTTCCCCGGTTCCCGCCATATCTGGTGAGAATCCCCCTATCCGCCACCTGGGGAGGCGCCCGATGGGAGACTAGCTACTCCACACGGGTGTGTCTGTGTGTGTGTGTCTAATATATGAATGTAGATTTTTAGAAAGATAGAATTTTTTTTTTAACTATGGTTTTGTTAATGGCACATGGCTTCACGAGAAATTATCAGATGTTATCGATATAAGATAATATCAATAAATCTTAACAACTATATAAATACCATAGTATCAATTACACTGAGGTATATGCAAATATCAATAAGCATCAATTCTAGATTTGGTCTAATATACTAATTTAATTTAACTAGAAGTATCAAATTATATCTGTGATACTGCGATTGAGGCATATTTCGATGGGTGTAAACGCTAGGTTTGACATGATGTATTAATTTATGATAACTAGCGGTATTATGTATTTTATAGTTGGATAATTCTCAACAGGCGAGCCCTTACTAGAGACCTAAGTACATGACCTGTATAATATATTGTATAAATAGATTACCTAGTGTATAAATGCGTCATAGGTCGTTTGAATATATGGTAGAATACATGAGTGTAAATTGTTAAAGATATTACATATTGTACATTTCATAAATATCAAACGTATGAAAGAGCAAAATTTTAGGGTAAGGGGCATCAAACATGTCATATAGGTAATACCTGTATATATCTGTATTGTATATTTTGTAAATATGTTATAAAGATTTAAGATATTTAGTATATTATAATAATAGTATATTTTGTATGTTTATAATAAGGCTAGATAATTATTATATTGACTGTATATAATAATCTTATAATACACGAAGGTTTAATGTAAAGTTAACATAAGAGTAAATTGGAAAATTTGAAGTTTAAAAGCAAAATAGGAATGTAACATAAACTATACTGCCATAAAATATTGAATTAGTGATAATATTGTTAAATTTTTAGTACACACTTTAGTATAAGAAAAATTTAGAAATCCTTTCTAATTTTTTTCTTCTCTTCTTCTAGCTTTTACTGGACTCAATATAATTAATTAATTAACTTTTTTTTTTGGATAATTGCCTTCAGCGATTATCCTGGCATCCCGATATCTCAATCATATTAAATCTCAAGGCAGTACATAGCAGTATAACTCAAGTTTCCTCCAGAGAAAAGGGTATGAAATGACTCTCACAGGTTCCAGAAATAGAATGGTCTTTATTGAGTTCAGCACCATTCACACACATATCAATTAGCAGTTCGACCCGATCAGCTGATAAGGTCTGTCAGCTGTTATCGTCCTCAGGTCGTAACTCCCCCCCACCAGTTTACGAACAATCCTCGTAAACTTATACTGAACAATATAATAACATATACAATAAAAAAAATTAAAACTATTTACAATAAACTATAGCCTGTGAACAATATGCATACAGTCCTCTCAAACTTACATTATAATAACATAAAAAAAAATAAAACACACATTTTGTGAGTCTCTTGATGTGCACACCGATACGTCTCCTCACTACAAACACATAGTTGCCAGCATTCTGGCCATCTTCGCCGGCTTAGTCATTTTAAGCCACGGCGGGCGGACTTATTCGACTCATCCTCCCAGAGGACAAGGCGGCCAGACGATCTAGTTCCACTCAGGACAGCAACCACAGCCGAGCCCCTATCAATCACCGGTGATATAAGACTTTTTTTTCAAGTATGTATATTTTTTGTGTTCGATTAATTTTATTTTGCAATAGTGTTAAGCTTTCTTTTTTTTCTAGTTTGTATATTTTTTTTTGTTCAATTAATTTTATTTTGTAATATTATTAAGCTTTCTTTTTTTTTCTAGTTTGTAAATTTTTTGTTTCTTTTGTTATATTTACTTATTTAAAAATTAAAAATAACAAAATTCGACCATTTCTTTTCTTTTCATGGTTGGGCTAGTAAAGGTTCCTTTTGAACCCCTACCCGCCGTAACATTTTGGTCCTCCGGGCCGGATATTTTTCTTATTTATTTTTTCTCATGGCCCTCCGGTGGTCGAATTTTGTAATTGTACATTTTATTTCATCTTTTTTTTAAAGTTATTTTTTATAGAAAAAATTTTGTAAGGTGCTCCATTCCGCCATTAATTAATTTCGTTATTCTCGCCCTTTCACCAATTATTATCTTCCAGTCTCTTTCCCATTTATATTATTCGCCAAAATGACGAAGAAGATACCAGAGGATATCGAAATTCAATTTGAAAAACTTAAGGAGAAATTAAATTTTTATGTATCCCAAATTAAAAAAAATATTTCACAAGGGCGTGATATTGCAAAAGAACCTGAAAAATTATTCCTATTCAAAGGAATGTACTCAGAACTAAAACCTTGTTCCATTTCTTTCTGCGAGACCTACGATTCCCTTAAAGACCTGTGCTTCGGATCAAATGTTTCAGACCTCTTTCCAACCAAAAAAGATCGCTCCCACTTTAAAACCATGCAGGATTATTATTATGAGGGGTGTGTAATTTACCAAAATTATATTAACCCCACTCCTGTGGCCATTGTTTCTTCAGCAAAACTTTCCACGCTGCTAAACGCATCAACGAGAATTGATGATAGTCGGGTTATCAGAGCCAGATTACCCCAAATAAATTTACCTGATTTTAGCGGCGATTCAACTGAGTGGCCTTTATTCCGTGATACATTCAGTGCCCTCATTCACAATGAGCCGGCTTTATTAGACATGGACAAATTTCTTTTCCTAACTTCTTGCCTCAAAGGTACTGCTCGCTCTTTAATTAGCAACGTATCTCTCACTGCAGATAATTATCACCAAGCCTGGAATCTATTAAAGACGCATTTTGACAATAGACGAAAATTAGCCAATACATATCTTCAGCACGTATTGGGCTATAAGCCAGTTAGTGGTAGACCTACCATCGAGTCTTTTAAATCATTGATATCTTCGGTCGTTGAGAGCATCGAATCTCTGAAGCTTTTGAAAATTGAAAATTTGGATGATTTTCTTCTTTCGTTTCTTTTGCTTCGGTGTTTAGACAACAACACGCGAATAGCATTTGAAAAGAAATACTTTGACGTGGAATTCCTGAGTTACAGCAATCTAACCGAATTTATTAAGGCTGAATGGAAATCCATGGAGATGGTGAACGATTTCGGAAAACTACCGTCCCAGCGTTCGTTTCTGAATAATTGGCGTGGTTGCATCAATTGTCTATCCAGCAAACACCAACTGTCAAATTGCTCCTCAATGAGGCGCTGTGGATTGTGCAACCAAAATCACCATACATGGATTCACCAATTGGATCACGAAGAGATAGCACATCCTCAGCCCGAACTTACAAACCCAGTATCTTTGGGAACCATTTCTGGAGGAGAAGAAGTCCTTCTAGGACAGTAATAGTATAGTAATTAGGATAGTAAATACTATAGGACGAACTGATGTCACAATCAGGTCCAGGATATCGTCTTTAGCCTTAAACGAACTATCCACTCAGGCCATCGTCGTTCCCAAGATAACAGGCAATCTGCCTCAAGTGCCTTTGCCAGTTGCTCAGCTGAAGAGCTACAAAAGTTATGCACTTGCAGATCCTGACTTTTGGAAGCCCGGTCCTATTGACTTTTTATTAGGCGGAGACCTTTACTTTGATATTATAAATGGGAAGTCTGTCACATTGACAAAAAAATTCCGAGGCTATTACCTACGCTGTTTGGATACATCATCGCTGGCCCTATGTCGTATGTTCCTATGTCCCCTAAATCTTCTTCGTTCCTGATACAGTCAAGAGAACAACTCAGCGCAATAATGGATAAATTTTGGGCCATTGAGGAAGTTGACGCTGTAAAAATAACTTCTGAAGAGGACGAGCACGTGGAGAGACATTATCAGAAAACGCATTACAGATTAAGCTCTGGCCGATATGTGGTATCTCTTCCCGTAAAAGAAAACATATCTTCCCTACAAAATCCAAAAGACCAAGTACTAATACGCTTATATAATCTGGAAAATAAGTTAAACAAAAATCCATCGTTAAACGAGCAATATCATCTCTTCATGAAGGAACGGTTGGGCTAGTATAGGTTCCTTTTGAACCCCTACCCGCCGTAACACGTTTGTTAGTTCCCACTTTCCTATATACGACCATCCTAATATTTATTTTACCTAACAGGTCTCGAACATTCAAGTTATTTTGCACCAGTCTTCTACTTTTTTCATTTCATCCTCTCCGGGAAAAGTACCACGGTAGTCCCGTCGACGCCCCCACATCCCAAAAAGAATTTCGAAAGGGGCAAACCCCATAACTGTCTGTATGGGGTGTCAACTACCCGTTCCATCGCGTCGTCAGTTTCCAGTTCCCTTTCTAGCTGGTACACTCGTAGGTGGTCACTTAGAGTGCCATGAAGTCGCTCTATCCCTCCGCGGCTCTTTGGATGTTGAGGGTGTTGATGTGCCACACTACTTCCAATATTCTCATTTTCTCTCTTGTGTTTTCCAATTCTCTCCTACTATCGGATAAATTCTGTCGGTAACACCACAGAATTGGGACTATGTCCAAAGGGCTTTTAAAACCGCCTCCGCTGATCTGTCCTGTACTGAGTATTTCCCTTGATTTCCCAACAACCAAAGGTTTCCCAACAAAAGAGGCTGTTGTGGTTTGAGACAAATTCGGTAGACCTCAGGAACCAAACAATTCACTTTCGATCCCCAAAAAAGACAAGAAAGATACTATGACATGATATCATTGATAGATCACAGCATGTCAAATAAAACTAATTACCTAGTTCCCAGTCCTAAATATATACCAACTCAAATACCCTTTCTCTACCTATTGTACTTGGCCAGTCGATAGCACCATAAGTCGGTAGTATTTATCTCATATATCTTGTACAAATTAATAAAGTAATCTTTGTTTCTTACATTTCTACCATCATATATCTCTGAGGCACACCTCATATTTTCCAAGAATTTCCTGGATTGTTCGTTTCATGCCCCACGAGAAATATTGACACCTTGTAGATCTGGTTTAGCCCACGATGATTAGAATTTTTCCTTGGTGATACGTCAAGGTTACCTCCTTTTGATGTTCCAGGTCTCTCAGGGTATCTACTATGTGCATCGAATAAATGATCGATCTATGCCGATCTTCTCCGTTCTACACAGACACTGGATCTTTTCCCGCACTTCCGCGTTTCTAACACATAAATGGTGGATTATACTGGCGTTAGATGCTTCTTTCAGCGCTTTGCAGATTTGGTCCTCTTTAACATCCGGTTGAGACCAGATCGTCATAATGAAGCTACCACCATACTTGCTTTGTTCTATCTTCAGCAACCGCCTAGTTTTTGTCTTCCAAATTATCTGTCGTCCCTTGTTATTGATGGCCTCCTCAAATACTTCTATTTCCGTCGACATTTCGTCGTTTGAACGTTCTTCTACAGACGTCTCCTCCCTGTTCTGTTCTCATGCGGATTGCTGCTCTTCTTCTGGGGTCCACTCTCTCAAGAACTGCCTTCCAGCTCGAGAAGTTTCCCCTTGGTCATCTTCTGCGTTTACCATTATTGCTCGCGAGAACCAATCTGCTACAACGTTTTCCTTGCCAGGTTTTAACGTGATTTCCATGTTGTACTGGCACAACAGTTCCTTCCACCTTTTAATTCTCGTCGAAGATTCTTTAAGCTTTCCCACCTATTGCAGAGGCCTGTGGTCCGTCTGGACCCTAAATCGTTTCCCCAACAAGTAGTGTCGTAAATGCTCTATTGACCATACTATTTCAAGTAGTTCTCGTTCCAATTCACAGTAACGTGCTTCTGCCTCCATGAGAGGCCTACTAGCGTAGGCTAAGGGACGTTCTCCTACCTCACTTTCCTGTGACAGCACTGCTGTTTTGGAAGTCAGGAAACGCTAGTACTGGTTCCTTCAGCAACTATACTTGGCCGGTGTCATTACTATTGCACTATCCTCCCTTTGCAAATTTTTGAGGGGTACCAGGTGTTCCGCCATATCAGGGACGAACCAACTATAATAATTGAATGCCCCTTACAATCTTCTGATTCCTATTTTGTCGGTCGACACCGTATGCCATCCGATTTAAAGCTGCTACTTTTTGCACATCCGGTCTAACCCCTTCCTGAGATATGGTGTGTCCTAGATAATATATCCTTTTCTGTCCCAGCAATGACTGCTCTCGAGATAGTTTTAGTCCAAATTCTCGCATCCTCTGGAAAACGCTCTTTAAGTGGTTCACATGGTCCGTAACCGATTTACTAAACACCGGTAGATCATCCATCTAAATCTGGCATACTGATTCATCTATGCCTCTGAAAAATTCGTCCATTAACCTTTGAAATGTAATGGGAGCGTTCTTCAGACCGAATGGCGCCCTCGTAAATTCATAGTGCCCTCTTTCAATAGTAAAAACCGTTTTGTGTTGGTGCTCTGGGTGCATACGAATCTGGTGATACCCTGCTTCCAAGTCTAAGGTGCTAAAGATTTAAGCACGATGACCATCCTATATTGCTCCCCGTTCTCCCTTGGCGTATGATTCTTCCGCACCACCCACAACGGACTATTATAAGGTGACATAATATCCACAATGATTCCTTGTCTTCTTAAGTTTTCTATTTACTCTCTTATTTGCTTCCTGAGCGACTATGTGTATCGTCGTTCTTTAAGATACGTTACTCTTTCATGCTTCAGCGGAATCTCATGTACTGTCCTTCCTGTTGCACCCAATTCAAAAATTTAAAAAAAATTCGTCAAATTCATTTATAATAGAGTCCTTTTAATTCTCTGCTTGTATTACTGCCCCTACTCGCGCTTTCCCGTTAGCTATTGTTTGTTGGCATCTGTACTTCCTTCGTCCAATTCTGATATTTCCTTTTTCATTACTATGAGTCTAAGCGAATCGTCAAGTGAGTCGACGGAGCCTGAAACTTCCGTTGATTCACTAGACTCTGCCGAAGGCTTTTCCTCCGTACATTTGGGCATTGACCTCCAATGGCTCGCCTTCGTCCATATTCCTTCTTTAATACATGTATGAGCTCTGCCGTACGATGAATTCTTCATTTCCACACTCGGCAACCAGGTGCCCACTTTTGCCGCTGCCATGACACATTCGGTCTTCTCGGCAGCTGCTGGTTCTTGGTTTTGCTTCTCCTGATATTCCGTACCTGTTCAGCATTTTCTCCTGACCGCTATACTTGTACTCTCTTTTTTTTTCAAGAACGGCGGAGTAGTCCCTGGCCGATTGTATGGAATTCTCTTCCATCCTGGTTCTGTCATTCAGGATTCCTGTTCTCGGGCGCTAGTGTCTATAAGTTCTTGAGCACATTCTACGAAACAGGGTTCTCTCGGCATTTCCTCCTTATTCTGCAACTCTTTTGCCAACTGACTCTTTAGTACATTAGATAGGTATTGCATCTAACCCTTTACCTGAATTGTCTCCATTATTTCGGTGATACTGATTTTATCGGCGATTCTGTTGTAGGGTGCCAGGGATTCTGCGGCATACTGCCCATCAGACTGTTTCGGTTTCTACGTCTCTCTAATCATAATAAATATGTTCTTTTCTGGGGCCCAGCGTACTCCTTCAAATCCCTTCTTCAATCTTGTCTTGATCACGCTCCAGGGTGTCTCTTCATCCGCTTGAATTTGATTAAGGATACTTCTTTTCACCCGTTTCCGACCTTGAAAGGTTCACTGGGGGAACAGGGGAGTTAAGCCATTTCCAGAAAGAGGGTGATCGACTTGTTGGTCGAATACATGCGAAGACAGCCGAACACCTGTTCGACAGTGAGGATGCGGAGACGTTAAGGGCAGCAGTCGTTTGCAGGGTGAAAAGAAGTATCCCTAATCAAATTCAAGCGGATGAAGAGACACCCTGGAGCGTGATCAAGACAAGATTGAAGAAGGGATTTGAAGGAGTACGCTGGGCCCCAGAAAAGAACATATTTATTATGATTAGAGAGACGTAGAAACCGAAACATTCTACGTCTCTCTAATCATAATAAATCACCCTCTTTCAGGAAATGGCTTAACTCCCCTGTTCCCCCAGTGAACCTTTCAAGGTCGGAAACCGCCTTTCTTAAATCTATTCCAGCGTCGTGGCATGACCTTGCACTAGTGATATTTCCGGTAGTGGCTGAATCTCTGCCGGAGGTGGGTTTCCGTGCTGCTACAGGCTAGTCAACTGCTGATGGAGGTGGGTTGTAGAAGTTCAAACCCTCAAGGTTTAGAACTGAAGCTGTCACTATTCCGCTACTGGCCATAATTCCAAAGAAAAAATAAATTTGTTTTTGTTGGTAAAAAATTGTTCGGTTTTAAAGTTAACAGGTTTCGGTACCACTTAAGTATCGTCGAGTGAAAATAGTGAAAAGGGTATGAAATGACTCCTACGGGGTCCAGAAATAGAATGCTCTTTGATGAATCCAGTACTTCTATATATGCATGACAATCAGCTGTTCGACACGGTCAGCTGACTCAGATCGTAACTTATATAGCCAAATTGGACTCAATAAAAATTAGTCTATGAGTTTACTTTAAGCGTTTCATTTCGCCCTCCTCTCTCTCTTATTATTTTTAGTTGTTTTTGTTGTTGTCTAGGGCTTAAGAGCGTAAACCCTGAGGTCATCAACGCCCATGTTTCGTGCTTTATATTCCATTTCTATAATTCTATTTCACTTTAAATAATTTCGAAACAAAATTTAAATAATTACTTCTGTTGGTATTTTTTATTACGTATAACAGATTTTCTGGTATAAATCTTATTTAAAAGGCCATTCCTTTTAAGGAAAACTATGACCATTTCCACGTTCTTCTGGTCATCATTCAGAGCATCCTATACACTCGGTCCTACTCCCAATCTACTCTAGTTCGCAGAATAAAAATGGCATTTCTCAAATATGTGACTGACAAATAGTACACTGTTGCAGTATTATTTTTAGTTTTAAATTCAGTAAAAGATGCGCTTAATATTATAATAATAATTATAAATTGATCATCCTGTCAGATTAGTAAACTATAGTTGTTGTAGGATTTCTCAACTTTTTATATATATGTTTAAGTTAAAATCGTTTCCAATTTAGCTCTTGTGATATGAATAAAATGTTTAGTATTTATGTAGAAATAATATATAAATATATGTATTAAACATCAATCTTAAAAATTCATCTTTCATTTTAAAAAAATACAGATTTATTATTATTAACCAATACTTGATTTTTATCATGTTTCATCATGTCAAGTATGTTTGATATTTAGTTCAAACATAACATTCCAAATTTATAATCTCATATGGAAACAAAATAAGGTCTAACTAAAGATTACAGCTCATTCAATAAATCACAATCTAGGAATGTAATATCATACCGGATTCAACACACGTATTTTTGTAGTGACTTTTTGATTATCCGTATCGAGAATTGAGTGGAAAGCCATTAAATATGAAGGAGTTAATCAAGTCCGAACACTAACCCATTTCCCCCAATATTCCCCTTTTCATATTACTCTTTCTTTGCCCAAGGCTGTGTAAACTGCCGTCCGAGGGCAACTGTCTAATTTGAAGGGGTTTTCAGGTTGAACACGAGGCCTCCAAGAATGAAGAGAAATGATTATTCCAAGTTTAATGATGACGATCTGCTGAGAAGGGCGACATGGCCCTGGTTTATGAAGCGTTCCGCTACAGCCCGCCCATTACACCTTTTATTAAAGCCTCTTCCTTCATCAGTAAGGCAAGTTTATCTCGGGCCTTCTTCTAATCCTTGTTAGAGTGGAGACTATATTAAATTTGCAGGTTTAGTCCTACCAGAGGGTGAGGCCTTAATCCTTCTTCGTGCCGTTTCCAGGGTGGGTAAGTTCCATTAATATTGAATCTACAATTTTTCGTCCGCATTAACTATATCTTACCATGTATATCACAAAGCGCTTAAGTTCAAACGATTAACATCTAGATTTTACCTACATTGTTAAATCTGAGACTGAGTTACAGCTTTTAATAGTTCCTCAATTTTTTTATTTAAAATTCTATGATTAGTGAAGTGGAGGAACATACGGTACATATAATACCGTATATTCAAGGTTCTCTTTTTTCAACTTTCCAAACTCGATTCAAAAAGGGAATCATCTCATTATGCCAAACATTAAATTTAATATTATAGAATTTTTGGACATAAATTTGTGAAAATAAATCTTTTTAAATTTATATATTTAAATAAAATTGGCACATTAACAGCACAATGTGCCAATATCAAGAACATAAACAAGAGCATGAGAAACCCCGTGAAGTGCGTAGGGTTAAAATTAGCAACATTTAAATTCCCTAAAACTGGCTAGGAACATTAGTTATATATTCATCGTTTATATCTGCCCACGCTTGGCGGGGATGGGTGTGAGTAAAATAAAATAGGTAATCACAAAGGGGGGAAAAAACAGTGAAGAATAAATCGCTCCTTAGACACCACGTTATTTTCCCCCTTCAAAATAACGATAACCCCGTAACGATGACCCCAATATTTCTACCATATACCAATGTATAAACATTTATCGAACTATGACCACTTGCAAATATCTTTACATATCGACAAAAAGCAAACATAGGGTCGTTCAACCTTTAGCAATTCTGGAATTAACGTAATATAATAAATATTAACATGAATAATAATATAAACAAATATAAATATATATATAAGTTAAGTATTGGCGAAAGCACAATGTCAAAAAAGAGAAGAAGGAAAAAGATCTAACTCGCTTGAACAGCTGTAAAACACTAATCTATTTGCGGA
>NW_027107006.1:28277-38730 GCF_000696795.3 Halyomorpha halys
CTTTAGCACCAGAGATAAGAATTGCATTCGACCCTGTACTTCGATCGTCTCCAGCATCTCACTGAATTTGTCTTGAATTCTGTTATAGCGTGCCAGGAGTTCTGCGGCATACTGACCATTAGACTGTCTCGGTTTTTTAGTCTCTCTGAACATCGAGCGAAAGTTAAATGTCAAAAAAGAGAAGAAGGAATAAGATGTAACACGTGTGAACTGCTGTAACATACTAACTTTATTGGGTTTGGTACATCTCTCTCATGCGATCTGACATAGAAGTAACAGCTGACTAAGGCTGATTGTATATATATATATATATATATAAGCTCGATCGATTCAATCACCAACCGTCAGCTGTCATCTCACTCAGGCCGTAACTCCTCCACACCAGTTTACGAACAGTCCTCGTAAACTTATATAGCACAATACAATAGCAAACACATTTTAACGAATCAATAGTAATAATAATAAAAAAGCAAAAACTAAACAAAACAAAAAAAAAATACATTTTGTACAATCTTATACTGGTAATAAGAGCACTCTGGCCTCTTTGAATTCAGGATTTTCAGCTGTTCAATATGCACTGTCCTCCTCTTTATAGGTCCACGTAAGCTCTTAATTGTGACAGCATTATGTTCTCTTATCACAATTATCCTGAAGGGACTCTCATATCTCAGCAGTTACTTTCATCTATTGGTACACAATCTCCTGTAGACTATGGTCCCGATTCTTATGTTTCTCATTAGGTCATGCACGCTCACATTTTGTTTCTCCACACGCTTCCTTTTTCCTTCTCGATACGATCTTTGACCTCAGTCCTCTATTTACTCAGGGATAAACGGTTATTGATTACTTCTTTTTCTCTATTCATCGTGTTTCTATAGTCTCTATGACGTCCATCCAGGCCAAAAAGAATGTCAAAGGACACAAACCCCGTGACCGTAAGTATGTAATGTGCGCTGCGATCGAACGTTCCATCGCGATTCAGATCGTCATCTGGTTCCAAATCCTTTTCCAATTGATACACACGTAGATGGTCGGTAAGAGTGCTATGAAGCCTCTCGATTCCTCCCCTGCTCTTAGGATGACCCGGAGTATTGAGATGCCACACTACTTCTAATGCCTTAATTTCCTCCCTGATATGTGCATTATCAAATTCTCTACCCACGTCAGACGATATTGTGTCAGGTACCCCATAAAATTGAAACCAAGAACGAAGAGACTACAACACCTCCTCCGCCGACTTGTCTTTCACCAAGTAAGCTATTTTACTAAATACATCCACAACCTACTTGAACCCTTTGCAAATGAAAGTTTCTACTTGCAAATCACTAATTGATACGCTCGAGGTTGGTGGTACACGCGCATATATGTAATATCCCTATTATAATGGCCTTAAAATCTCTATCAAGCGAGCGATGATTGGGGTTCCTGGCTACAATCTTCAAGGTACAGTTGGCAAAGATACGGGGTGAAAAGAAGGCCTACCGTACGGGCGATCTTTCTTCGAGTGCACTCAAGAGAAATTGCAGAGTGAGGCGATTCTTACATTTCCTGACTTTCAGAGGCCGTTTGCACTTACGAAGGATGCTAGTGAGTAAGCGCTGGGTGAGGTACTATCGCAGAAGTACGAGAAGGGGGAACATGCTATAGCCTACGCTAGAAAACGGCGTCGATACTTTTGGTATGGCATGAAACGCACGATTCAAGAAACTATAGGGAGCTGTGAAGTGTGTTTCCGCACGAAATATGACAGGCGTCCTCCTTAAGAGGAAACACCAACCGCGAGCGTACCACTTAATGATAAGTAAGTAAACATTTTCACTTGGAAAGGATTCAATTGTGTGAAGGTCGTGGATCTATTCAGTAAAATAGATTAAGTAAGATAATAAAATAGTGAGCTGATTTGGAAATGGAAAAAAAAAATTTTCGTCTTTAGCCTCATCTTTATCTCTCTATCTATTTAGTTTTTTTCCTAATAATGAGAGATGGAGACCGTGGATGACTTATCCGAAGAGAAGATGGTTGGGGGTTGCGGTCAATATAAAACACAAAAAAGTTTTAAGTAACTAAGCACAAATAAGTAACTTATTTAATCGTTCCAACGTGTCGGCCAGAATGTCTAGCCTTCATTAGGGCTGTTAGCTTGAAATCTTACCGCCAAGTCCTGGGAACGTTGAAACTTAGAATTTTCAATAATTGTATCCTCCCTACTGTTCTATACGAATGTAAAATGTGGGCTCTTTAATAACAGCTTTTTCCTGCCATCGATACACAGAGATAACTGCATTTTCTGGATATCGTTAAAGAAAAAATACCCAAATGAAAACGATAAGCCGTGAGGCTGAAATGAAAATTTAATCGATTCTCTTTATTTTCTTTCCTTGGATATATTTTCTTTTGATAACTTCCTAAAAAGATTTTAAATGCCCCTCGATAAGGGAAGGCTATGAGACGTAAATGCATATTCAATAACTCTCTGTGACAGTGAAACCCTTATCTTTTCAAGCACCTATTTAGTAAAGATAACAAACCTATTGTTATTTCATGGAAATTTAAACAGCCTCCTCCTGTTTAGATTTGCATATTTATAAGAAAGTATCTGTTAGAGCTGAGACCTAAGAACCTCATGTATTAATACAATTCGTAACAAAATATAGGGGTCGTTAGTAACAGATATAAAACAGTGATAGTAAATGAAGGATATTTATGTCCTGAAATTTTTAAATATCATCTTGATTAGTAAGAATTTTTATAAACAATTTATAAACATTAATTTTTATAAACATTTTATAAACAATTCTTATATGTTCTATATTATAAATTTAGTATTTATTAAATATATCCCTATTGGTGAACAACCATACATAAATTATTAATTATTAAAGTATTGTGTTTCTAATTATTCACCAGTCACTTAATGTTAATGAGGGGTGAGAGGTGGTAAGTTAGCATCTAATTGATTTTCTGTATAACTTCAGGTATGTTAAATTATCAAGTATTAAAAGTCCTCTAGTTACTTTACTAATTACTTTAACGCTAATTTAGAAGCATTTATTATGTTTTGTGGATATCTTTCTTTAGCTACTGCTGTTTTATTTATAACTAGCAGGCCCAGGAAAGCTCCGCTATTGCTTTGGGCCTGGTTGAAAAGAAGTTTCAAAAACATTTGTATAAAACAACACCGAACGTGCAAAGTTCTCCTAAAAGTAATGGTATCCTTGGATGGTTCCAATAGAGAGGTGTTCATCAATAGGTTTGAGAGCATAAGTAAATAAACTAAAATAAAATGCTTAGCTTGTCTACTGACAGTCATTACCAATGTCCGTGAAATTCTAATAAATAAGATATTTTTAGTCTAATTCGTAATATTTGTCCAAT
Source organism: Halyomorpha halys (assembly GCF_000696795.3). Classification (NCBI taxonomy): domain Eukaryota; kingdom Metazoa; phylum Arthropoda; class Insecta; order Hemiptera; family Pentatomidae; genus Halyomorpha; species Halyomorpha halys. Next base: position 31,653 of record NW_027107006.1, read on the forward strand.
AAAGGTCTAAAAAGTTAATAACCATCAAGCTATAATAAAAAGGCAAATACATTTCTAATAGAGTCTTTCAGGTTTCCAAACGTATGATTGAAATGTTCAACGTGTCAATGGTATTTTCGACGACGCTAAAAACGAACTCTCCCCCCCCCCAAAAAAAAAATAAAATCCTCATTAGGTTTTTATTACATTTAGTGAATATAAAATCATTTAATGGATTCAGTAATATATTTATCTTGTTCTTGTATATATAATATATTTCTGTAATCGAGGATTTCAGTAGATTTAAACATTTCTATGACGGCAGAGAACATTTTGAGAAAAACAGCGTGTAAAATGGTTCATTATTTCAAAAGTTTATTACAGACAAACATTTGAACTCTTCCTTTTATATACATAAACTAGCAGATCCGGCAATCTTTTACAATGGCCAGATTTCAGGATGAACATAGATATAGAATGAATGAACACAATCGAATATTTTTATATCAATTTTTGTATTTATTCTAAATTAAACATTTACGTATATATTATTCTTATTTAGTAACGTAAATTGAGCCGACATATTCGATGAGGATCATTGACGATTTTTTCAGTTATGTTTATAAGCTTTATTGTATTTTTTCTCACTTTACTACAAAACTTAATACTTCATATCTAATAGTAATATAGAAGAACGCTGTGCCCTGGGTGTAAGTTGCAAAATAAAAATTGTAGAAAATAATATGGATAAACTGATAAAATTTTGGTTTTGTGATTGAAAATATGGGGTCCGTTGTCACTGTTTTATTCAGTTTTAGTTCATTTTATATATATAAAGTTATGATGAGTCAGAACTGTAACTTCAAATGAAAGGGAAAATGGGACACGAAATGAAATGCATAAGATCAACTAAGATACTGCTTTATTCTACTCTTTAATCCTATATATATACATTCTGCCTTGTTGACATTGGGAGTTTAGGTTTACATTTGTCTTCAACTCACACTTTTTCCTATTTACACTCCAATATTATGAAACATTAAACAAAAACAAAACAGAAAATCTGTATATATGAGTTTAGTGAGGAGGTACACCTGGGTCCTGTTTCATAATAAAGTACAAACTGATACTATTAGTCTTGTAGATTTATCTCAATTCAACTACACTGACTTGTACAATAGTAACTTGTACTTTAGTATTTTTTTAATTCCTGTAATTTCACTAATAGTCATCCCTATCATGAAAAAAATAAGTATTGTAAAAAAGTAAGTACTGTTACCACACTAGTTTCTACACTTGTACTATTAACTAATACTATTAGCTTTCATTATGAACAGGGCCCAGGTGTTTCCGGAGAAGAACCTCAATTGTTCGACATGAACCGTCCGCCTCTTACTCGGTTCTTGTATACTCTCGATGGTTACCACGTTATGTTCCCGAATTATTATCACCCGGAATGGTCCCTTATAGCGCCGAGATTCCTTGCTGCTATTGGACCCTAAACGGCGGTACACTGTGTTGTAATTTTAATATCACCCATCATATCGCAAAGGTTTAAATTTTGTCGTTCCACTCGCCGATGTTTCTCCCTCTCTATTCGCCCTCTCGCTTTTTCCCTTCCTCATGACCATCCCGTGATTCACAATTTCCCCATCCACCTCCGCCGTGTCTATAAAGTTCCTACGTCTCCCTTGCAGTCCAAAAAGAACTTCAATAGGTGAAAATCCCGTAGTGATATGGATGGAGTGGTTATACGCGGCTATTGCCCTTACCATAGCCTCATCCGGCTGCAGTCCTTTGTCCGCATGATAAACCCGTAAATGATCACTCAGAGTGCTATGAAGTCTTTCTTAAAGTGACCATGGCACATCAGGTCCAAGATAGGTCAGCCTAAGCAGTAATAGTCGCGCTTAGAACATGGTTTCAATTTTATGGAGTCCCAAGGCGAATTTCTTCCGACGGGGGTCGAGAATTCGATAATGCCACAATGAGGGGAGAGATGAAGACTTTAGAAGTAGATTGGCATATTAACACCCCGGGTCATCCTAAAAGTAGAGGGGGTATACTTCTAGGATGACCCCATAAAATTGAAACCATGTTCTAAGTACGACTATTACTGCTTCGGCTGACCTATCTTGGACCTGATGTGCCATGGTCACTCTCTTAAGTAACGATGACCCACATGAAACCTTTCCATGTAAATGAGTCAATCTGGATGTCACTCAGTGGTTCCAATGCAGTGTGTGTTTCCTCTTGCACTGCCTTCGGTGGGTGGCGGTCGTACTTCGTACTAAGTCATATATCACAACCTCCTATAACCTCCTGGACCGTCTTCTTCATCCCCCACCAAAAATAGAGAAGCTTGAGGGCTTGTAACGTCTCGCTCATACCACGGTGATTGGTTTTTCCTTGGAGGTGAACTTCTTCGTCTCGCACAGTCTCCACCATCATCGTTCCCTACGTAGAGATAATGAGTTCTTCCTGCCTATGATGCATCCATTAGCGCCCTATATATCTGATCCTCTCTCGCCCCTGATTGTGAACATATGGTGTTAATAGAGGTTTGCCCATACGTGTATTCCACTTTCATAAGGCCAGAAGTCCTCGTTTTCTATATTATCTGTAGCTTTTTGTCCATTTCCTTCATCTCGGACGGTCTATCTCCCGTGGAGCTATCATCACGCGACGACGGAGTTCCTTCCATCCACGGCTGTATAGTTGAAGTCTCCCCTTCCCTTGGGGTCCATTCCCGTAGGAATTGTAGGACGACAATTTGTGAATGCCGGGTTTGACGCCATCTTTCGAGATGATATGTCCCAGGAAGCTGATCTCCTTCTGCCCCAACAATGATTTTTCAAGTGACAATTTAAGCCCGAACTGCTGAATCCTGTTGAATACCGTCTCCAGATGTGCTTTGTGCTCCTGCTCCGATTTGCTAAAGTCCAATAAATCGTCCATGTACACTTGACATATGGACTCATCTATCCCTCTGAGAAACCCATCCATCAGTCTCTGAAATGTAATGGAAGCGTTCTTTTGTCCGAACGGCATTCGCGAAAACTCGTTGTGGCCATGTTCAAAAGTGAATGCCGTTATCGATTGGTCTTTTGGATGCATCTTTATTTGATGATACCCGGCCTTGAGGTCGAGCGTACTAAATATTGTAGCTCCCCATAACCTATCCAGTATGTCTTCCAACCGGGAAATAGGGTACCGCTCATCTACTGTATTTTCACTTAGTTTTCGATAATCGATGACAACACGGTACATCTCCGTTTTCTCCCCCCCCCCACAGCTTTTTTTTTTACGGCCCATAAGGGACTATTGTAGGGTGAAGTACTATTAACAATGATACCTTGCCTCTTTAGATTCTCAATTTCCTCCCGTATATGTTCGCGCAATGCTTGCGGGTATCGGCGCTCCTGTACGTAGGTTACCTTTTAGCACTTTAATTCTATAATATAATACAATAACTCTGTCTTCTATGCCTCAGATGTTTCGGCCGATTCTGTCTCCGATTCGTATGATCTCCTAGGGATTCCTCTTCTCCCCACTCTCTGGGAGTTCACCTTCATTGGTTCACCCTGGTTCGTATTTCTCCGCCTGAATATATACGGGCAATGCCTCGCTATATGCCCTTCATTCCCGGACTCATAACATTTTGTACGAGGGCAATGTGCCACCAGGTGCCCAGTCCTGCCACAACCATGGCATCTCCGGTCATCTCTCCTTAGGCTACTCTTCGGCTTGCTATCTTGGTTCGGTCGCCTTTCTCCGGTCCCACTTCTTTCCCTTCCGCTATCTAGGAACTCTCTTCTTCTCCACGTGCTTGGTGCATCTTTTGGTCGTCTGTACTAGACCCTTGTCCAGCCGGCCTCCTCGACTCCCATCCTAGCTTCCTCTTCTCTGGCGCTGGCATCCATCATTTCTTCCGCACAGTACACGAAAGTGCGATCTCTGGGCAAGCCCTTTCGTTTTCCTGTCTCCCTGCTAGCTGTACTTTCAGAATAGTGGACAGGAATCCCATAATCCCTTGCACCTCCACTATGCTCCTCATCTCCCTCATCTTATCTGTAATTTTATTGAAACGGGCGAGGAAGACTCCAGCAAACTGCCCGTTGCTTTGTCTCGCCTTCTTCTCTGCCCGGAACACCCGGAAAATGTCCTCTTCAGGTGTCCATCTGTCCCCGCCAAACGACTTTTTCAATATCTCCTTCACCATGCTCCATGGCGTTTCCTGATTGGCCTGGATATGATTCAGGATGTTTCTTTTAATCCGACAAATCACTGCCGCCCTCAACGACATCGCATCTGCCACCGCATCGTTCAGCAGGTTTCCCCCTTCTTTTGCCACTATTATTGCTATCAGGTGATCACCGCCTTTTATGAAATGATTCAATTCACCAACTTCTCCGGTGAATTTCTCTAAATCTGAGACAGCATTCCTCAATTCCTGCGCTGTCCCGGTGCGAACCTTAATCCATTCCAGGGTGGTCGCATGTGCTGACGCCAAAGTCGTTGTCGGTAGTGGTGGAAGTCCCTGCTCTTGTGATCATAACTGGTGCCGAAACCCGGGAGGTTCAGACTGTGTAATACGAATGCAATAACGGAATTGTTTTTCTTTTTTCTCTCTCTTCCATAGCTTTTCTCGTTTTAGCTTAGGCTGAAATTTTATGGAGAATATTCTGAGACCAGCGGTTCTAACGGTACCGGACAATCCTCCTGCAGCAACAATAGTGGAATCGTAAGAGCAGGGACTTCCGTCACTACCGACAACGACCTTGGCGTCAGCACATGCGACCACCCTGGAATGGATTAAGGTTCGCACTGGGACCGCGCAGGGATCTTTTAAGAAATGACTTAAATCATTTCATAAAAGACGGAGATCACCTGATAGCAAGAATGGCGGCAAAAGAAGGGGAAAACCTGCTGAACGATGCGGTGGCAGATGCGATGTCGTTGAGGGCGGCAGATTTGTCGGATTAAAAGAAACATCCTGAATCATATCCAGGTCGATCAGGAAACGCCATGGAACCTGGTGAAGGAGAGATTGAAAAAGGCCTTTGTCGGGGGCAGAAGGACACACGAAAAGGACATTTTTCGCAAAGATAAGAAGCCAAGGCAAAGCAACAGGCAGTTCTCTGGAGTCCTCCTTGTCCGTTTCAATCAAATTACGGATAAGATAAGAGACACAAGGAGCATAGCGGAGGTGCAAGGGATTATGTGATTCCTGTCCACCATTCTCAAAGTGCAGTTAGCCAGGGAGACAGGGAAACGAGTGGGCAAGAAATCATGGACGCCAGCGCAAGAGAAGCTAGGATGGGAGTCAAGGAGACCGGCTGGACAAGGGTCTCGTGCAGTCGACCAAAAGCTGCACCAAGCACGTGGAGAAGAAGAGAGTTCCGAGATAGCGGAAGGGAAAGGAGCGGGACCGGAGAAAGGCGACCGAACCACGGCAGTAAGCCGAAGAGTAGTGTGATGAGAGAGGACCGGAGATGCCATAGCTGCGGTAGGACCGGGCACCTGGTGGCACAGTGCCTTCGTACAAAATGTTATGAGTGTGGGAATGAAGGGCATGTAGCGAGGCATTGTCCATGTCTATTCAGGCGGAATACGAACCAGGGCGAACCAATGGAGATGAACGCCCTGAGAGTGGGAAGAAGAAGAATCTCTATAAGATCATATGAATCGGAGACAGAGTCGGCCGAAACATCTGAGACATCGGAGACAGAGTTGGAGGGAGGTGAAAAAGGTTTCGAAAAGGAAAGAAGAGGAGGGAGGCGAGCGGAAGACGAAGGTAGAGTACAGGAAGAAATCTGAGGTGTGTGCCAGGGGAGAGGCGGCCGCATGTTGGTGAGTTGTAGCGTTAGGGGAAAGCGTGGCGGTCTGCCTATCATCTGGGTGGGAGGAGTGCCGTGTCTCGTCGACACAGGGAGTTCAAATACCATCTTGTGCAGTGGAGTGTTGGAGAGGCTGAGTGAAGGAGAGGAGACACCCCAGGTAAAGGTATGTAAGTGTAAATTAATCACCCTGTGTGGGCTCTGTAGCGTCGAAGGGGAGGCAAGTATGGGGTTGAATCGGTGGGGAATAGCGTATTTGATTACGGTCCATGTGGTCAAGAGCATGCCTTGGGGATATAAAGCGATTATAGGGTGCGATTTGTTGGCTAAAGTAGGCGCGAGTCAAGAGTACTGCAGGTCGATGGGATATCATAATAGGGGGATACCCGTTTCTGTGTCAGGGATTAGGAAAGGATGATAGTGTACGGGTGGGGGCAATCAGTAGCGAAGGAAGTTGGAGACCGAGTATTATGCAGGAGTTCGAAGACATATTCTTCAAAGAGAGGGAGGTGTTATCGGCAACGGGGGAGGCGGTGCATAAAATAGAATTGAAGCGCGAAAAGGTAACCTACGTAAAGGAGCGCCGATACTCTCAAGCATTGCGCGAGTATATACGGGAGGAGATTGAGAATATAAAGAGGCAAGGTATCATTGTTAATAGCACAATATGAATAGACCCTTATGGGCCGTAAAAAAGAAAGCTGTGGTGGGGGAGAAAACGGAAAAGTACCGTATTGTCATCGATTATCGAAAGCTAAATGAGAATACGGTAGATGAGTGGTAGCCTATTAACCGGTTGGAAGACATACTGGATAGGCTAGGGGGGCGACGATATTTAGTACGTTCGATCTCAAGGTCGGGTATCATCAAATAAAGATGCATCCAAAAGACCAATCGAAAACGGCATTCACTTTCAAACGTGGCCACTACGAGTTTACGAGACTGCCGTTCGGACTGAAGAACGCTCCCATTACCTTTCAGAGTCTGATGGACGAGTTTCTCAGAGGAATAGATGAATCCATATGTCAAGTGTACATGGACGATTTATTGGACTTTAGCAAATCGGAGCATGAGCACAAAGTACATCTGGCGACGGTATTCAACAGGATTCAGCAGTTCGGGCTTAAATTGTCACTTGAAAAATCATTGTTGGGGCAGAAGGAGATCAGCTTCCTGGGACATATCATCTCGAAAGACAGCGTCAAACCCGACATTCACAAAGTAGAGGCACTGCAACGAATGGCAGTCCCCACAGATGT
>NW_027107006.1:44979-51034 GCF_000696795.3 Halyomorpha halys
TATTATTGTTATTATTTTTTTCCCCTCCGATTAAGTTATATTTTTGTCAGTCAATTTTGTGACTTTAAAAACTGAAACACCAATTTTATTGCTTTATCATCGTCTCCAAGGGTTTTTGAGATATCTTGGTTTAGTCCTAAGCTATTGAGGTGTGGTGTGAAATATGAGCATCTTTGGAAAACATGGGTTATTGTTTGATTGTTATTGCAATACTGGCAGTTCGGAGGGGTTTCTCGTGAAATAAGATAGGAGTGAGTGAGCATCGTGTGACCTATTCTCAGCCTAGTCAGTACAACCTCCTCTCTACGGCATTTGGGACTAGAGGTACCCCAGAGCTTGACTTCGTTTTTAATAATTTTGAATTTATTCATTGGGCATTTGTTCCACAAAGATTGCCATTTATCTTTGACTTCCTTTACAAGAGGCCTGCTCATCTCTGACGGAGATAAAATTGCTTTAACCCGTCCCGGAAACGTGAGTGCTTCTCTTGCAGCGTGATCGGCTAGTTCATTCCCTGCGATTCCTACATGGGTTGGAACCCATATAAATGTTACTGACATACCCATATTGAGTAGAGTTTTTAAGTGAAAATGGATGCAGGAAATTATTGGATGCTCTGGATACATACAATCTTAACATTTTATCGAGCTTAAAGAATCTGTAATTATTGTAATGTTGGTGTGGTTCAAAGATAAACAGAAGTGAAGTGCTGCTGCAATTGCATTTAGTTCGGCAGTGAATATGTTGCATAGTTTGTGGAGTTTTGAACGTTGAGTTACTAGTTACAAAGGATGATGCTGCTGATTGGTCTGATTTTGATCCATCTGTATAGATTATAAAGGATTCGGACATGTTATGAACTAGACGAGAAAAGTGGGCTTTATATTCAACTGGTTCGGTATTGTTTTTCGAGTATTTGGACAGGTCTAGAACAGTTTTAGGACGTTGGAAGGTCCATGGTGGATGCTTGTTTTCGGATTTGTCAATTGTTATCGTTTTGAGAAAAGCGATAGCTGAGGAGAGTCTTTCTGATAACGAAAGTGTTGAATTTTTTTTTTGTCGAAAAAGAATAGAAAATGTTGGATAAAAAATATATTTATGTGTCGGATGTTCTGTTTGTAGATATAATTTTGAACTGTTGTTTATGGCTAATTTAGATCTTCTGAACGAAAGTGGCGATAGTCCGGATTCAGTGCATAAACCGAAATGCTCCAGTCGCGATTCGGATTCCGGCGTGATCGGCTGTATCCAGTTTAGCAAGCACTTGGGAACGAGCCGAGCCATTGACGAATGAGCCGTAGTCCATTTTGGAGCGTATTAATACCAGATAAAGTTTAAGAAGGCTAGATATATCGGCACCCCAGGAGGTACGGCTCAGTAAACGAATAATGTTTAGTTTTTTGTGCAGTTAGTTTTAGTGCAGAGATATGGTATAGCCAGGTTAGTCGTTTATCGAGGGTTAGACCTAAAAATCTATGGTAATAGGAAGTTTCCTAGAAATAGATCAGGTGGTTGAGGTGTATTTCGTTTCCTACTGAAGTGGAGGCATTTTGTCTGATCTATGGAAAATTGAATATTGACAGTATATGACCAGTTTTTTATCCTATTTATTGCGTCGAATATTTTTTGTCCTATTTATGCGTTTAAATTGAATATCTTGAATACGATAAAAGATTGCCAGATCGTCGGCGAACAATCCCCTACGCAAATTGAGTTTTGAATCATTTATAGCCAGAGAAAATAGAGTGGGACTGAGGACACATCCCTGAGGTACCCCATTAATCTGCCTGGAATTCTTAGAATGTTCACATCCGACTCATACCATAAAATGCCGATTTGTCAAAAATTGTCTGATAAATTAGAAAATTTGTCCAGTGATTCCTATAGAGGACAGCTTCTGCAAAATAATGGAATGATTTATATTGTCAAATGCGTTTAGCATATCAAAGAAGAGAGCTATCATCTGTTGACCGTTAATAAAAGCATACTGTGCTTCTGTTTCCAATGTTATCAACTGGTCAATGGTAGATCGGTCTTTTCGAAATCCCGATTGGAATGATTGTAAAAGGTTTTTCTTTGATCCACATTAATCTTCTATTGACCATTCTCTCCATTATTTTGCAGATACAACTTGTAAGGAAGATTGGGTGGTAGCTAGATGGGAAACACTTATCTTTACCAGTTTTTAGAAATGGAATGACAATAGAATTGCACCAGATATTCGGTAATTTTCCGGTTTGCCAGACGTAGTTGTAATAATCAAGTAGCCATTTTTTTGTTCTGTTTGAAAGATTTTTGATCATTTCATACCGAATGTTGTTAGGACCGAAGGACGAACCTTTTACTGTATTCAATATATTGTTTAGTTCACACATTATAAATTGAACATTGTAGTACGATGCTGTTTCGTCTGTACTGTTTTGAAATTCTGTTTCTTGTTTGGGTGAGTTATATAGTTCGTAAAGGTAATCAGCAAAGATATTTGAAACTATTGACGTGTCATCGTCGTCCGTTGACTAATATGATCATGCGGGGGTGAGAGAATTTGGACGTGATTTTTCGAATTTTACTCCAAACGATGGCAAAACTAGTAGAAGCATTTATACTGTTAACGAATGTTTTCCAGGATTCTGTTTTGCATTGATTAAATGTTTTTCTGCTAATTGCTCTTTGTCTTTTGTACTCGGTTGTCATGGACTTTTGAAATCTTTTGTAGACCTTTCGACGGATTTTAGTGGCTTCTTTGCAAGTATCATTGAACCAAGGAACAAATGGTCTTTTTGGAGATCCAGAAGTAATCGGAATCGATGATTTAGCAGCTTTTATGATGCTGTCAGTAATAGTTTTACATCCTTCTTCAATGCCCAAATCACAAGGAGAATGTTGTGGTGGGGTGGCTAATGAAGTAAATTGAAACCAGTCAGCTTTATCCAACAACCATCTGGGGTTAGTTTTGCCTATTGGGTTTAAATGTATGAATTTTATCAAAATTGGGAAGTGATCACTACTGTGTAAGTCGGGAACAACTGTCCATTCTAGATTGTTGTAAAAAGTAGAGCTGCAAATGGATAGGTCGAGAGCAGAAAAAGTTCCATAACTGGAGCTGAGGTAGGTTGGTTGGGTACTGTTTAGAAGAAGTAGATGGGATAGTTCTATAAAATTTTCTATTATTTTTCCTCGTGCATTTATGTCTGGCGAACCCCATAGAGGATTGTGGCCATTCATGTCACCAATTAAGAGGACAGGGCGGGGTAACTGATTAAATATATCCAAAAGGTGCTGGGTTTCTATTGACCGATCCTGAGGTAAATATATATTACAGACTGAAAAAGTGAAGTGTAGATGAATTTTAGCGGCTACCGCTTGAAGGTGAGTGTTTATTTGTATGGATTTGGAATATAGAGACTCGTGTATGGTAAGAAGGATCCTGTGATGACCATGATTTCGGTTAGAACCATCTTTTTTATAAATATTAAAGTTTTAAGTGTTGTTTTTTCATTGTTTAAAATATTGATTTCTTGAAGAGAATGGGTTGAATTCTTGGTTCAGAATTTTTAAGTTTCTAAGTAAGGGTTGATAAGTTTTTATGTAAGTGTTTTTAATCCATTACAATTCCATTTAAGGAACGCCATATTTGAAAAATAAAAGAAAAAGAAGATAAATAAGTTAAGAAATAAAAATTATTTTTAAGGAGATTTTTTCTTCGGTCTTCTTCTTTTTGATTTTTGTTGTTCATAATTGTCATCATTTTTTTGGTTATTGATGGTTAAATTGATCGAAGTAGAAGGCTGCGTAAGAGGCAGAGAAGAGGAAATAGTGGAGAAGGAAGAGGAGAACGAGAAGGGGAAGTAGAAGTTAGGGAAGGGAGTTATGGAGGAGGAAATGCAAGAGTTGATGAAGGATGAGGAGAAGGAACAGAAATTTCGTATTTTAGGGGTTCTCTAGGTGGAAACGAATATAAACTTCGTTCCTGGGAATAATACAACGGTTTACCAAAAGATAACATTTTCGACTATTTCCGATTTAAATACCTGTCTCAATTTTTTACCTTTATTCTCCATTAACTATTTATAAAATTGTTAAATATTTTGTATTAATCCATTATAGATTATTGCTAAGTATGAGAACGAATGAGTAAGAGAAATTTATTTCAAATAAGAAAAATCAAAAGTATTTTACAGATATATTTTTTTAACTTTCGTCATTTAAACCCCTTTAAACTATTTCAATCTTATTTGGTAATGAAGAATACTTCATTATTCTTTGATGATGATCTGGTATAAATTTTTCGAATTTCAGTCACTACTGTCGCTTCCTCATCCTAAAAAGCAAATTTTCAAGTCCACATTTCCAAAATTAATGTTGCATGTCCAAAAATACTAGTTCTAGATATTTCAAACTTTTGTTTTCGATATCAGCAACATAAAAAACAGTAGTAGGTAGGTCTGTCATATAGCCCACTCTGCGTCATCTAGGGTGTCTTATTCTTATAATTTGTGTTTTCATTATGATGATAACAGTTTTATGAATATAATTTATTTCACGCATTTTTTTCATTTATTCACACCAGGGTCCTGTTACATAATGAACAAGGAATTGTATACTTGTATTTGTTGGTTCATAATTACAAATATGCAAACCAATGTGTACAAGGCCTAAATCCTTTTGTTTGATTAGAGATATGACAAGTATTGGTATACTAGTCAGCATTGAATAAGTTAAGGAAACTGAATCGAATACAAACTGAAAAATAATAATAGCATTAGTTTGTATTTTATTATGAAACAAGTTTTTTTTCAGACCTTGGTCAATGTTATAGAATATAAAGTTTTGTGTAACAAAAAATGTACTTAAGATTATACAAAAAAATAAAGAAATAAAGGTAAATTCGATATAATCTGTTATTCTGCGTCAAAAGTCTTGAGCCTCTTCGTTTATAGCAGGTTTCCTTCATAGATCGATGTTTATACACTTTATTTTATCAATTGATTTATCATAGTAGTTAATATTTTGTTAAGATATTAGCTTAGAGTCTTTCAAGTATCTTATCCTATCTTAAAGTTATGTCATAATAACTAAAGATAATTTATCTCGTCATATTAGGCGGAAGTCCCGAAGAATTTTAATTATCTCGAATAGCTAATTCATTGTAAGGCTTCTTAAAACAAAGTGAAATCCTCCAGATCGAAGAGTAGATGGAGGCATAACAATGAGAAAACTTGGAGAAACTAGGCTCATTGTACCTTGTTTGAACTAGCTCCGGGCAACGGCTTTGATTTATCGGAGCAAGTTGGCCCCTTCATAATATATATCGGTCGACATGAAATCTTAATCAGCAATGGCCAACTTTACAGTCTCGCTATGAATAGGAAGTAATTAATTAGTAGATGGAAGGAACTTTGGTTTTACACACCGCAGGCTCCTTGGCTCTCTGGTTATATATCACTGATCCTCCAAGTCACTAACATCTCCCTCTATCGCCTCTTTCGTCAAGTCAGGAAGTTATAATCTTTTTCTTTTGTTTTTTATATTGTAAAAAAATAAAACACATATTTTGTGAGTCTCTTGGTTTGCACACACGTATCGTCTCCTCACTACACACACATAGTTGCCAGCATTCTGGCCATCTTCGCCGGCTTAGTCATTTTAACTACGGCGGGCGGACTTATTCGACTCATCCTGCCAGAGGACAAGGCGGCCAGACGTACGTTGATCTAGTTCCACCAGAACTCAGGACAGTAACCACAGCCGGGCCCCTATCAACCACCGGTGATATAAAACTTGTTTTCTAGTTTGTATATTTTTTGTATTCGATTAATTCTATTATGTAATTGTGTTAAGCTTTTCTTTTTTCTAGTTAGTATATTTTTGTTCCTTTTATTATCTTTACTTATTTAAAAATAGAAAAATAACAAAATTCAAGTATTCCTTTTTTTTCTTTTCACGGTTGGGCTAGTAAAGGTTCATTTCGAACCCCCTACACACCGTACCAGTAGTTTGTTGCTTGTTTATTCAGAAATTAAGGCGTAAAACACACCGGTCATCAACGCCAACA